>NW_019394182.1:15686-117827 GCF_000648675.2 Cimex lectularius | reverse complement strand
AAGTCACGATAGCTCAAGTGGTTAGAGCGGCATGGAACCGAAGGTCGTGTGTTCGAGTCCCGCTCGTGACAATAATTTTTCGTCTCAACCATAACTCTGAGATTAAAAAATTATTCATTAGAATAGTTAATATGGTCAATTATGACCACTAACCAAATATGGCTTATTGGTAGTGCTGATTTCTTGAGAAACTTGCTCCCACTTTGGCCGAGAAATACCTCTGTTGTGTTTTATTTTTTGTCGTTCATGTCCCACAAACACCGATTATCCAAAAACAATACTAATCAGTTTATCCTTGGTGAAATACCAAAACTATCTAAATTGAACGTCAGAACGGTCGAAAAAATCAAACTGGTTTGAACGCTGGAATGGTTCTGACGACATCGTGCATGCTCTGACATTCACTTGGCTGCCAAAGTAAACACTCTCATTGGAAAACACATACACAGATAAAACATGATAATATCATATTTTTCGAAATAATTTAAAAATCCTGATGAAGGGAATTTCTGGAAATCTTGACGAATGAACTAAGTGTTTTCTCTCTTTCCAATTCGCCTTATCCCTGACAATTTATGTCCGTTACACTCAATTTTTGAACATAAGAAGTACTGTGTATCATGTAATAACAATTCTTTTCCAAAATTAACATTTTAAATTAACAGTTAAGAAATATTAAATTGTCAAAATGTAGTATAAATAAAAAATAATTAAACAAGATTACAAATTTTAAATAAAAATTCCCAAGGACGTCAGAATGTAATTTTTGTATTACTTTTGGCTGAAAGTTTAAACCGATCGACGCTTTCATATGCCACTTTAATTTGTGATACAAGTGAGCCTGGTTAAGCATATCAAGTATTTTTCTAAAGAAAGCTAGAAATCTTGAATAGGTTGCCATATTTGCTAGTTTAATTTGAATTGTACGTTAAGTTATTTTCAAATTCCAATAAAAAATGTAAATTCTCTAAAAAATATTATATTAAAAACTCAAACTAGGTAATCAGTATGACAAGAGATGGGTATACAAATTAACTCAAAAATATTAATATGTAATTATAATTTCACTAGTTTCGTGGTCCGCTTGACCGATTAATATCTTACAATTAATTAAGGTTTTCAGTTGAGATAAAAAAGTCAATGGCACGAGCGGGATTCGAACCCACGATCTTCGGCCTGATACGCCGCTGCTCTACCACTTGAGCTATCGTGACCTCGATCCACTCGGACACCAACCTCCCATCTCATCCACACCTTTTGAATTTTCCCTCCTTTTTGCCATTTTTCAAATGTCGTGTAATCGGATTGGATTCTCGGCGACAAATGAAATGACCACGGAGAACTTTAGTGAAGTATTAAATTGACTTTTTTATCTCAACTGAAAACCTTAATTAATTGTAAGATATTAATCGGTCAAGCGGACTACGAAACTAGTGAAATTAATAAGTTTAAAATGAAGTATACTTCACTAAAGCTATCCGTGGCCATTTCATTTGTCGCCGAGAATCAAATTGATTAGACGACATTTGAAACATGGCAAAAAGGAGGGAAAATTCAAAAGATGTGGATGAGATGGGAGGTTGGTGTCCGAGTGGATCGAGGTCACGATAGCTCAAGTGGTAGAGCAGCGGCGTATCAAGCTGAAGATTGTGGGTTCGAATCCCGCTCTTGCCATTGACTTTTTTATCTCAACTGAAAACCTTAATTAATTATGTAATTATAATGTTCATTTTTAATATTTTCTCTTGACACTGAAAACTTTATAAATTAATATCTTCATGCTGTAAACTGTATTGTCAACTTGAATGACCTATCATAATTTCAATAGTGGGGTTGAGTTAGAACTTTGTTATACTCTGTGCAGACGTTATTCTCTAGTTAAAATTACGTTATGACCTTTAGGGAACATTCTCTCTTAACGTTGCGCTTTAGACATTTAGCCTAATTAAAACATTAAACATGAAAAGTCAATTGATAAGTGTAAAGTTTATGACGTTAATAAGTAACCTTGAGAGGTAAATTTAAATTCTGTTGACGTACCAAACAGGAACTTGAATATTTTGTAAAACTTCATTCAAAGATTCATGTTAATTGTTTAGTTGCAAGGAAAGTGAATTTGTAAGAACTAAAGGAGAGTTTTTATTAAATTTTCATTGCACAGCCGGGCGTTATTTTTGAAATGAATATACTTTTATTTAGAAACGGTTGTTTTCAATTTTTTTCCAAGGACTTTAAACAAATACAAGTATTTAAGTATATTCACGGTGTTTTCCGTGTATAAATAAATTATTTGCTTCATACTGCTGTAGGCGTAATATAAAACGGTTATAATTGTTCAGGTTTGTTAAGAAATGAGAGGAATACGATGAACTGAGATAAAAGTAACGTTAGAAATTAGCTTTCGTGAAAAGGGAGCGTTTGAACCCAAATTTCCTCACTCGGGGAATCACAGTAATCGCAATTAACCGTGAACACCGTGAATTTACTCAAATGGTCGGGGCTGAAGGTTCAGGCCACGGGGGGCCTGGGAGGGCGCGAGGGAGTGAGCGATCGTGCGGGGGTGCAGGGGAACAGATTTTCATTGTGTTCAGTATGGATTAGCTTTAGAGGTGGCTAATGCTTGGCTAGCCGCCCACTAATTGCTCCCGTCACGACTTCCAACTACGTTACAAACAGAATAGGTATCCGTCGAGTTACATCAGCAAAAAAACAAAAAAAAAACAAATCAAAACAATAGCAGAGAATGATGAGAAAACAGTTCTCCCGTAATTTTCCATTTAGAAATTTTATTTTTTAGCTTCAGCTTTGTAACGTTACGTGTGCGTGTCAGGAAGAACATTGAAAAAACCGTGGGCAAAACAGAAAACACGAAAAATATCAGCATCCTTCAATAAATCGCCAGAAAATATATTATTGTGTATTAATTAAACTTACTAGTTATGTCGTTATTTAGTAGCTAAGTCGTTTGCGGCCATTCTAGTTATCTGACGTTTGGATTTATATAGGCTAAAACCCGCACATGTACTTACATACAAACAATCTTTGTAAAAAAATAGTTCCTACTCACACAGTAAGTTGTTTTCGTCGATCCGGATTTCGAGCCTACAGCTCATCATCAGGTTGAAGGAGCTCTTTTGCTATTTACAGTAAACTGCAGGCAGACTCGAGAATCACCGACCCCGGGTGTTGGCCGGCTGACCTCAATCTGGAGGGGAGTGTCAACAGCTTGGTCAATTGAGCCAACCCCCAGGCATGTAGTTCCGATTCCATTTTTACTCACATTCATTCTGAAATAAATTCAATTCTATTAACATACCTTTCTTTCAGTTTGGGTGATGGGAACTAGGTATTCTGCCATCGACTCTCTCCGAAACATTCGCGCTAATAATTACATTAGCTACATTTACTGTCAGCACAAGCTAGGTATATACAACTATCATTAGTATATACAATATAACAACCCCGTTTCCTTCAAAAATCGGACTATGCGCAAGCACAATTTTCAAATCGGGTGATATTCCTATGCGCTCTCTGTATGGATCCAAGGAATGCTCCCTTCAATAAAATGGGACACATCAGGTAACTTCTTTTGCAAGCCGGACCCTTACGCGGGCTTTGGCTCAAAGGTAAGCGACAGTGTGTCAACCTCACATGGCCTATTCTTAATGGGATGAGGAAGACCCTATTTCTACGAGTCAGATTCTTCGAGGACCACACGTTTTTTGATATTTGAGAGCTTCTTTGTCGACCCGGTCCATAGACGCTGCCACTATCTTTTAATTATGCAGTCTTAGCGTCTAAGGGCCGGTGTTTAAGTCCGGAGATCGGGACATCCCGGCAGCCGCCTCGTCCGCCTCTTCATTAACGTCCAGACTGTGTAGGTCAGTGTTCAAGTACCCCGATAACCAACATTTTGCCGAGGCGCTCCAGTTCGTGGTATATCTACAACAAAAAGGTCAACGGAAAACCTGTCACAGCACTAACTGCGCTGAGGGAGTCGGGGCAGACTAGGTAGGTAGAGCTTCCATCGCCTCAAATTACCGTTGTGCGTGCCAAAGCACGAAATAGACGAACCCTCGCGATACACACGCCACAACTTCGTCAGTCTTAGACCTGTTTAAAGACGAGCTGAACACCAGTGAACTAAGCTCGAAGAACAGCTCTGTTGTCAGACATGTTTGTGTCTGTGAGTTTTTTTAATCTCTTATGTCGTTTGTGATAGTTCAAATCAATTATTCAATGATTTCAAAGTTGGCCATTTTTAGTGCAAAAACCAGGGTTTTTTATGGGCTTTCTAACCATTCTTAGATGAATTATTATATCTCCTTACTACTTTATTATCATTATCTGCTTCGTTCCCTCGTACTAAAATTCTACCTTAGACTCTCGATACATCCTCAAGTCCTTAGACAAGAACCGTACACGAAGCATTAAACGATGAAGGCCTGGAGATCTCTTCATCCCCTTTAATACGTCCAAATGAGTCCTGCATTTGTTGTTCGGATCATTTTGTTTGTGTTATCGTTGTCAGGGAAAATATTATGATCAAAATGATATGATCAAAACCAAAAACAAAAGCATTACGTATCTTATGCAAACAGTTGATAGTAATACATAAAATAAAAATACGTAAATATTGCTTTATATAGCCAAGATTATAACCACATATAAACTAATTACACGTAAGGCCATAGATTAGTGAAATATAACTTTTCCATTTTTATGATTTACTCGAAATAAGAAAATAGAAATGCAATTGGTAAAACGCTTTGATTTCAAAGAAAAAGTCTTCTGAGAGTTAAGAAAATGTTAAACAGCCTGTGACGATAGGGATTAATCTCCCCATCGAATGTCCATTATAAACAACCGGCAGGATGTTTGGAGAGGTAAGACCGACCACTGTTTGGATTAAAACGTTTGCTCCGAACCAACAGGGCCTTCAACTCCGCTTTGGGATGATTTGATGACCGTCATCTTTGATAACCCTTTACGGCCTTCGTTTTGCAGTAATATATCCTTAGAATATTAATTTGTTTGTTTTTTCGTACAAAACATTTGTGAAAATGTCGTATTTGACATACATGTCATGGCCATTCGGACTATGTGTAGCAGAAGCCGGCTAACGTTGGCACTTATTTTGATGTATTAAAGGGGTGAAGAGATCTCCAGGCCTTCATTCGGTTCCTGTGAAAGTCTAAGGATGGATCGAGAGTCTAGTGTGGAATTTTTATACGGAACAAAGTAGATAATGATCGTAGGAGATGTAATAACTCATCTAAAGATGGTTAGCAAGCCAATAAAAAACCCTGGTTTTTGCACTAAAAATGGCCTACTTTGAAAATAAATATTTTCTCAGCCTTCTAAGTCATAGACCTGCGCTAGGTCTCATTTTTTAAACGTTTTCCTAGCTTCAGTCAATAGCCGTAAATTCAAAAGTTCTGGGACATAGTTTTATGAAAATTTCAAATTGAGCTGTGGAGCCGGTGAATCTCTCTGGAGCAACGCCCTAAACCGATCGATAGGAAATTTTAATAAGCTTTCAATTAATCACCTTCCAATTTGTCCGATTTTTCAATCGTTTTCTAGTTATTCGTGATTTCTAGGTGGAAAAAACTTGGTCATGGAAAAACCTATCACTCTCTCTCTTTCCCGATTTTCAAGAATGAATAAATTTTAAACCGTCATGTTTTCGCAAATTTTAAGCTCTACAGCTTTAGTTCCGAGATCTTTTTCAAAAAAGTGAACTGGAAAGCGCCAATTCTTACTTTGACTATTGGGATTCGGAATGCTTCTTCTGAGATAACCACTTTTTCACATCATCACGGAAATTCAACTTTTTTTTCACATTTCAAAGGTGTTGTGTGGCAGTTTGCTTTCGAATATCCCATTGAAATAATACGATTATGTATATCAAATCGAGTGAGAGACTGATCGGTTTTTTTTCCATGAACCACATGTTTAGCCAAAACTCACGAATAACTCGAAAACGGTTGAAAAATCGGGCAAAGTGGAAGGTAACCGCTAACTAAAATTTCCTGTCGAATGCTATAGGCAGCTGCTCTCGAACGATTTTCTGGCTCCACAACTCAATTTGAAGTTTTTGTAAAAAGTACAAAAATTAACATATACTGAGGAATGACTGAAGCTAGGAAAACATTAAAAAAAAGCAATCTTGTTCAACGTAAAATTGCTAAAAAATGAGACCTAGAGCGGGTCTGCGACTTAAAAGGCTGAGAAAATGTGTATTTCCAAAGTTGGCCATTTTTTCGTGCAAAACCGTGCAAGAGTTAATCGCGTTGATTTTCATTATCTTGCGGTTGAAAGAAAACAGAAGGGTCATAAGGAAGCAATGTGCTGTTTTTTTAATAATAATTAATTTTCCCCTTAAGTTGTTAACATAATGTTTGGAAATTGTTTCAGCTCCAAGCTGGCAGCCACTCTACCGCACAGGAATGTCCTGGTGATCGGCGAAAGGTCGCATTGGACGACAACGCTCCCACCAGCAAATCATCATGTAAGTAACGAAAGTGTTTCAGATTAAGAAATGTATACATTCAAAGACAAAAAAAGGGGGCATCTGGCTTAAGGGAGATACTAACCCAGCCGCATACCGGGGTAGGTGAACTACCCTGAGGTACTGACCTAGGGTCAGCACAATGGGGAATGTCAACGCCTCAGGGTGAAAGTCCTTATTTTAATGTAAACCGAATTAAACGATATCAAAAATTCAGGAGTTTTAATAAAAAAATATTTAATTATGATCTTGATTAAAAGAAGATCCATCAAAACACGGGAAAATCATTTAGTGATAAATTAAAATTTAAATAACGGTTTATCACATAGATATGCTCTTTATAACGCGTATTTCCTCCTCTGGCCTAGCCTTAAGTCTCCTTGGCATTGAGTAATAAGCGACCGAATTTTGTCTTGAAAAAAAGAATCTCATTCTTCAAGAAAAGCGGTTATATCATGTCCCATAAATGTCCTATTCACTTATCCATATCAGGGATTCATATCAGGAAAAGCTGGCCAATTCATTGTGGTAATCCCTACACCCTCTAAGAAATCGGTGACATGTACATGCGGTCGAGCCTTATCATGCATTAACACGAAGTTGTCCCCAATAAATGGAGTCCAGTAAACGTTCCATAAAAACTTCCTCAATGTACCTTAGCCCAGTCAAAGCTCCATTCTGTATGATATTCAGTTCATCCCATCATAAATTGATTGACTCACGAAACATGAAGCAAGGCGTTCTCCACATCGCTTCCAGAGACGGTCTCGTCATCTGCCACAAACCAAACCAGCACTCATCTCTGAAGAGAACAGCCCCATTTTTCAAGTGTCCAAGCGAGTTGCTGATTTGCGAATCAGGTTTTTTACTCGATGCCTTTCTAGTAGTAGAGAACCTGATGCGGGTTATGTAGAGTTTAGGCTATCATCACCAAACCTCTGCTCAACCTTATTTATATTACGGACCGTTTGTAATTGCCTACTGTCAAGGAGGCCGTTGAATGACGGTTCCGTAATGCGGTAAGACCAATAAAATGACCGTCTCTGGCCGTCGTGCATCGTGGTCGACCACTACCTTCTCTTCGACTTGACTTCCGGTGGCCTTAAACCGTGGCAGACGATCGAGGATGGACAGCTCGGCACACCGAGGGCCATGTCGATAAGTATCTGCTCGGGAGAGCTCTTCTCGACTTAAAAGAAAGTTTAGTAAAATTTACTGTTTCATGGAAAAATCAATTAATTTACTCGACAAGTTGGTTTTATCGAGGATGAAAGAGAACTAACTTTCTTCATTTTTAATCTAAAGCGTATAAAAGAAATAGTACCACTCGATAAAGGTAAACAACAAATTGTTAATGTTGTGTTTATATTTTAATATTTTATACGTAGTTATTATGGAAAATAAATAAATAAATACAAGTGTCCAGTTTTTGCTTTGAATGTATTTTTAATAATTTTTCTGTAGACATAGGGTGGCGGGGTAGGAATTAATAATATATTTACATTCACTAGTTTCGTGGTCCGCTTGACCAAGTAATTTCTTACAATTAATTAAGGTTTTTAGTTGAGATAAAAAAGTTAATGGCACGAGCGGGATTCGAACCCACGATCTTCGGCTAGATACACCGCTGCTCTACCACTTAAGCTATCGTGACCTCGATCAAGCGGACTACGAAACTAGTGAATTTAATAAGTTTAAAATGAAGTATACCTTCACTAGAGCTCTCCGTGGCCATTTCATTTGTCGCCGAGAATCAAAATGATTACACGACATTCGATAAATGGCAAAAAGGAGGGAAAATTCAAAAGGTGGGGTTGAGATGGGAAGTTGGTGTCCGAGTGGATCGAGGTCACGATAGCTCCAGTGGTAGAGCAGCGGCGTATCTAGCCGAAGATCGTGGGTTTGAATCCCGCTCGTGCCATTAACTTTTTTTATCTCAACTGAAAACCTTAATTAATTGTAATAAATTTACAACTTTTTTCTTAATGACTTGTTTTCAACCTAAATCTTGTTTGCAGTTAAAATTTCTCTTTTTTATTATTATGTAATTTTAACGTTAATTTCAATCCATTATAATTAGGGGTCTGATTGACCAAATCACTTCTTTCAATTAATTAATCTTTTTATGTAAAGTTTTGGTTGAAATAAAACAGTGTCACGAGCGGGATTTGAACCGACGACCTTCGGTTCAATACGCCGCTGTTCTAACCACTTGAGCTATTGCTCTCTCCTCAAGTGGTCCTCCCCATTGCAACCTACAACCTTTCGAATTTTCCCTCCTTTTTGCCATTTTTCACTTGAGGTCACGATAGCTCAAGTGGTTAGAACAGCGGCGTATTCAGCCGAAGATCATGAGTTCGAATCCCACTCGAGACACTAACTTTTGCATTTCAACCACAACCTTACATAAAAAACAGCACACATTCTTACATAAAAAGATTAGTTAATTTCAATTTTATCCGTAGAACGCTGAAGTTCATACGCAGTGAAAGCCAATTGTTAGTTTTCATAATATTTATAACTTTTGAAAACTTAACTTTTAACTTTTGCCACTGCCTTTCGTTTCAACTTATTTGAATTTCAACATGTTAACTACAAACAATAGTTATTCGTAGGTGAAATGTTTGTTCTAATTAAATTAAACACTAAATTCTGTTATTGTTTCTGCCAATGGCGAAGTTAATTATATCGGTAGCAGTGTAAGTAAATCGTTATTGTTTCTTATTTATAAAGTGACAAATTTTAAAATAAATTTTAGTGGTATTTTTAAGAAAGTGTATTGTGAAAATTTTCATTTTGCCAACCCACGCGATATCGCGGATCCATCGAATTTTAATTGTGTTAATTATCTTCGTAATGAATATGAAGCGTCTGTTCGGGGGCGATTTTAATCAATTCAGACGTTACCCCGAGTTTCAACTGACCGGAAGGTCTGCCGTGATTAGCCTTCTCTGGATTGAAAACAATGCAAAACTAGAGTTTAATATTCATACAAAAACCGAGTAAACATGAATGAATGTTTTGATTTTTCATAAATATTGTAACTAGTATCTGTTGGAAAATAGTTCGGTATGAAAATGGTTGGTGTATACTCTCAATTCATTAGCGTAGACTAATTGAAATTAATGCCACTTTTTTTTATCACAATTTGATTATCTTAATATATTTTGATTTTTATAGTAAACTTTAACAATTAATTAAATGTTTAATTTGTTGAGTAAACGTGTGTATTTATTTCTACCATAAAATCGAGTTTTGTCCGCCAGGTCTGTTCTTCTTCGAACATTTCAAGCTAGTGGTTATTGTCTTTTTTCTTTTTTTTGAAAAAAGCCCATTTGTAAGTATGTCGGGTTCGAATGCAGGTCCGCTGGATTCGAACCCGGGACTTTTCCGTTAGGTGATGAGCGCCTAAACCGTTGCGGCCACCGACGCCTCCTCAAGTGGGTATTGTTCTTATATAAATTGAGTTAAGCCTGAAGGAAATGATCACGAAGTCAAATTTTGGACAACTTTAATTTTTCGGGCCCCGCTACACGTAGATATAATTTTTTAGAAATGTGTGTTTCTTAGTGAACTGTTGTTTCATAATTTGTTGAAGGCGTGAGGAATGGTCAAGAATGAGGTACGTTCGGCCTTCAGGGCCTGAAGATGACCCGAATAAAGGGCGAAACGTCGACAAAAAATGGAAAAGGTGTTTTTCTAAACTACCTTTTTTTTAACCGCTCCTCACGACTTCATCAAACTAATTTTTTGGGCTAAACCTATGTAAAATCATTTAAAGATTACAACTATGAAACGTGAGCTGAATTAGAGAAATGATGAATAGAACATCCAACATAACACGCCTCACATCGTTTCCTTGCGGCGACTAATTAATATTGATAAATTACCCAATTATCTCTGGTAGGAGGTGGTGTGATAAGGGGACGGTTGGACTTAAATCTAGTTGATTTAATGGCATTCAATTTTATCAATTGAGTTTTAAGTTACGGCCTCAAAACTCTCTCGCCAGTTTCGGATAATTTTTCCCCTATCATGTCGCAATTGCAGCCCCGCCGATCATTATCATCCAGAATGCTCCTGGTTGAAGTATTCCGTCGTCGTTGCTTTCGAGTACGTGATTTAAATTTAAAATACACCGCATTTTTATCGTTTCCCACTTGTGAAATGTAGCGTGATACATGCAAAATCAAATAATACGTACGATAAATTTACGTTTATTGAATTCAAATAAATCTACTGACTTTAACCTTTTGCCTTTCTAATTTTGTATAAGTGAGTGGATTAATTATTCGGTTAATTTTTGTATAGTGATATATTATGTAAGTTAGTTGAGGTTGACCGTGAGCTTATAATTCTTTGGAGCTTGATGGGCATCGGTCAGGAGTGAGCTCGAAAAGAAAAACGACACAATTGACTTCATTTCCCGTCCTTTACAGTTTATATAGACTCTTCTTCAAAGGCGAAAAACACAAGTAGAAGGTTAAGTTTAACATCTTGTACGTAAACATAAACAGTGCTGCCAGAAATTTATGTTTATGTTCAGTGGTATTTAATTGAAATAAACCGAATGAGGGTTCTTTTAGCTAGTAGTGAAGGTTACGTGAGCAGATTTTCCAGGGTTACATTTTTTTACACGAATACTCTAGTTAGGCGAGGTGCTCCTGAAGGTTTCTAGTGGTAATGATTAGAGTAATTTGAGACGATTGCTGTATTGTCTGGAAAGTTCAGGGTGGAGGCTTGTGGATGGAATGGAAGGTCAGTTGAGTGCACCTGGTACAGTCTAGGGCCAGAACTGCCCTGGTGTAAAGGTGTACACCAGTAATGTAGTTTGGGTAAGACACGGGCCCTTAGATGACTTCGAAGTACTGGTAAGTGAGGTAGCTTCGGTGGATAAGGTAAACTAACAGCCCAGTTTCCAAACTCGATCAAAAGATTGGCTACGTTCAAAGCAAGGCCATAGAACAGTACTGTCCCAATTCTATACTAATCAAAAAAACAAGTTCGCCTTCCGGAGTTGCCATTCTTTTTGACGTATATCAGTTTGTTATATGGGACCTGGGGCTTCTGTGTCACCTGGAGGGCATCCTACTATTGTACATTTCTTCAAATTCTCTCTTACAGACAGTTAGCATCCCCAACTGCTCCCAAAACCCTTTTTACTTCTCCGTTCACGATTAATGGCGTCATCTTTAGTTCTGCCGTACCTTTCCTCCAAATATTTTAGCCCTCCACGAAAAATAACTCCCTTCTATCAATTTCATGTTAGATACCTTTCTAGGACTCAACCATTCTTCGTGGAGTAATTCAAAAATGAAGAATAAAAACTACATTAGTTTTCTTTTTGCGTTAACGGCTCAAGCAGACGCCGAGAGACTCGCTTTGTCAAAAGCCGTTAAAAAATCGATGATATCCTAAATGAGTAGACATCTGAAATAGGTTGAACACGCTACTTCTAAGCGGTTGAAAAATACCTTGGAGGTGCTAGTGGCCAGTTTGCGTGAAGCCCGTTGCTCAGGAGAACTTTGGACATCTCCGAAAATTTGCATATTTCAACAAGCAAGAATGGGCAATTTTTGTTTTTAATTCCCCGGCAAAGCTTTGAAAGTATATAAAAGCATTCCAGATTTTAATTATATTTTATTATTTCTTTAAATGAAACTCCATTGAGTTTTATTTTTTTTAGATGGCTGAAACAGCAAAAGTTATCAAACATTCAAACGTTGTTAGCATGTTTACTATTTTTACTTTTTCCGCTAATTTTTATTTAAAAAGAACTATTTAATATTCTTAGAAGGAACGAAATATTTTCTTTAGTACTGGCTGACATTTTATCCATTATCGCAATACGTTTCTCTTGAGAATATACAAAATAACCATGAAATCATGAAAAGGAAAAGTCTCGGTGGATATATTATTTGTCACCAGTAGAGGATTTAAAATTCGACTAAGGAAAATATTTTTTAATAAAATCAACAGTATTATACGATTCCATCAAATATCGAACTGACTAGTTATTTTTTAAAATTGAATTTCATTACCAATAAATTTGTGAGGAACGACAAAACATTTCAGGTTAACATTAATAACAACTTTTTTTGAATTACTTAATCTTTATGTAAGTTATTGGTTGAGATAAAAAAGCCAGTGCCACGAGCGGGATTCGAACCCACGACCTTCGGCTCAATATACTATTGCTCTAACCATCTGAGTTATCGTAACTTCGATCCACTCGGACCTCACCTCTCGAATTTTCCCTCCGTTTTGCCATTTTTCAAATGTCGTGTAATCTATTCGATTATCGGAGAACAAATGAATTGGCCACGGACAGCTTTCGTGAAGATATACTTCATTTTACTTATTAAATTCATTAGATTTCGTGGCCCGATTGACCAAATTACTTTTTTTCTATTAATTAATCTTTATGTAAGGTATTGGTTGAGATTAAAATGCCACGAGCGGGGTTTGAAATTTGTCGCCGAGAATTGAATAGATTGAATGGTGTCCGAGTGGATCGAAGTCATAATAGCTCAAGTGGTAGAGCAGTGGCGTATTTAGCCGAAGGTCGTGGGTTCGAATCCCGCTCGTGGCACTGGCTTTTTTATTTCAACCAATACCTGACATAAAGATTAATTAATTGAAAAAAGTTATTTGGTCAATCGGACCACGAAATCTAATGAAGTTACTTTAATAGATAATAACAACAACTTTTTAATATAGAACATAACATTTTTAATATACAGAATAACACCTTTTTAAATTATAAAACATATCGTTTATTCATTAAAAAAATTAAAAATATGATTTTTGGTTTTGAGAGAATAAATAATTGAAAAATATCCAAATCGATTGTGCTTATTGGGCTTTCTTAACTCGATCCTCTTACCGAGCCTTCATAAGAAAAACAGGAAAAACTTGTAACGTATACAAAATAATGGAAAAACTCCACGCAAACGATGATACTTTAAAAACTTCACACCGAATCCCCTGATTTTTAAAAAAAGAGCGACCTCAAGTCATGAATTTTTTACTCCTGTGAATGGTCACCGGGTGCGACGCAAGCTATTAAAATGTGTAAAATTTAATTCCTTTAAAACAACGCTAGTGATCATTCGTCATCATCCTTTATAATATTTTGTATAAAAAAACAAACATTTATTTAGAGACAATTGAATTTTGTGAGGCGTACCGGGGGTTTAATCAACTGGGCACAAATATCCGGCGTGAATAGATAAATTGACCATTTACAATCAAATCAACGATCCCAAGACCGGAAAAGGCAATTATTTATGAAAATTGAAAATTTACATAACGACACGGTGATGTATGACCTGCCAAACTTACCGACCCCATGCCTGTTTGTGTAGGTCGGAGTGTTAATTGTTTTAGTATATTAATAAAAAAACCGTTCGCCTGTTAACACCGTTTAAATGAATGCCGTTCGTGTATCGAATTTTTATTAAAATATCCCTTAATTGACCTCGGTATATTTAACATCTTCCTTCGATTATTATTTTTTTTAAAAAGTTGTACATATTTTCATGCAAAACATTTGTTTCATTAGCCTAACTTTTTAAATTAGAGTGAATTTTTCAGTTTTTTATTTATACGCTTTTTATATTTAATTACTGCAAATATATACCAATGCAAGGAGTTCACGATATGTAACCATGTCCAAATACTATGTACGTACATTGATTCAACGAAATCGATACAACTAAGCATCCTGAAAACGATACAGATTGACTTATATTATTACACGCATAGAACAAGCATTTAGTTCATTTACCGTATAGGAAGCCCGATGCTACCAACGGACAATTCTACCATAATGCTATGAAAAAAATATGCCAAAAAAATCGTCAGATAATAAGTAAGAAGGAGGCCAGGTGGTCGACTAGTAGGGCGTCCAAGTCGAATTTGCCTCGCTAGCGGTTCTGGGTTCAAATCCGGTTATAGTATGAAAAATATATTGCAATGTGACTTAACCCCTCCCTCGAACGCAACACTAAGCAGTTGGACATAAGCCCTGGAATATAGCAGGAATTACCTTACTTCACGTTGGCAAAACACGGCAAATCCGATTTGTGTGTTTTTAATTTTTTTATTAACCGCTTTTCCAATCTTTCTGAAACCTTACTATTCTCGTATTATACTATTTTCTAAACATGGTGATATGCTTAAACTGGAATTATATTTAGAAGAATTTTATTTATGAAACCAGGAAATTTCGTTTCCCCCACACAAAAATAAGTAATTTTTACCTTTCTAAGAAACTTTTGTCAGAAATTGTCATCCAAAATTAGTCAAACTTTGCACGAACATTCTCGACAGGTTTTTACAATATTTTGCATAGCATGTGGTCAACGCTTTGTTTACTGCGTTTTGTAAGTAATTTTAGTGTTGGAAAACGTGCGCTCTTCGGCTTTCAGAAAATATATATTTATTTACACTCTCACTCTGTTTTCTTTCTTTATTCTTTATATCCATTGTTAATTTTTAGCGTCNGGTCTGCGAAATGCCGAAACGCAGACTGATCAGCCAAACCACCTGGGATGGACAGACAAAAATGATTGGGAATGACTAATGAACTAATTACCCTAAATAGACTATGTCTATAGTGACATAATATGTAGAAAAAGATTGATCTATTGTACAAAAAACGATTTGTTCATACTAGATCGCTTAAATTGAAAAAATTATTTTGAAATTAGAAAGAAAAATATTTATTTTGACAACGATAAGGTCTGATCGAAATACGAGAATTTATATTTGAATAATTTTCTAATAAATTTTCTGTGAATGTCATTTCTCTTTAAACTTTTATGTTTTGTGACTATAAATATTGAATTTAAAGTCAAAGTCCTTCAAAGCTACTTCTCCAAACCGACAGAAGTCATTTTTAAATTGTGATTGTCACCTGGAAAAACAAATCTCCCTTTTTTGTTTTAAATCAAAATTCTTCTATTTAACTTTTTTGCATAATGGAAAAAAATTGGACACGTCTGTAGATTTTGTCTAGTTAAAATGATTGTAAGAGTAGTGGCTGAACGAATTTTCGAATTTTATGAATTATTCTTTTACAAGTGTCTTAACTTGTTTCTAAAGCGCAGTTCGCACAATAGTTCTTCGTTTGTCTGGACTCAAATTTGAGACATCTTCTGAAGCTCTTTGCCGTCCTATCCGCGATTTTCGATTCAGGATTTAAGACTTGATTCCCCCCCTAAATCAAGGCTGAGTTGGGACAAAAGCCTTTAGAATATTAGATAGTTTGAAGTTGGGGACATATTTCAGCGTCTCGGGACGATATGAGAAATAAGTGGTGGGTCTCAGTTCTAAATCACGGTCGCCTTTGTTCTTGAGACCACGCCTCGGGGCTACAAGTCCTCTGCCAGAGACAAACCCCTGCAAGCTATTTATGGCCAATCCGCTCCCACGCTCAGATTATCCCCTACTCAATTTATTTTCAAGCTCATATGCCTAAATTAAATATATTCTTATATATTGTCCGTGTTTGGGAAGAGGGCCACGATGGCCGACTTTAAATCTTCTCGAGAAATTAGGGGTAAATAAAAAATATTTTAAGATCACTTACTAATAACGGATTTTTATGATAACAACAATCTTAATTGATGAAATTTTATCAATACGGACTGTAAAAAACGGTGAATATTCTAGCAATTTATAAAAATTGTGTCATTTCACTTAGTGGTCTACAAGGTGATTACCTCAATCCAGACTTCAGCATCTCTCGTAAAATAATTCTTGCAAGAAAAAAAAATAGCAAACACACTATATCCCAGAATTTAATGATACTGATTACCAGTTTACATGAGATCAAATCTGCCCCCGCATACACGTGAAGATGATGTATTTGTGTACAGTCGAGCCAATCTCGCAGTCCACCGGCAATTTTGTAATTTGCAATATAATTTCCGAAAGGCCTCGAGAATCACCCATCACAGGTGTTATCAGTCCGGGGTCAGACCTTGGTCTTATCCTTCCAACCGCCGAGGGCTCCAGGGACTATCAACATCTAGGCCATTTCAGCACCCAACGCAATCGGTTCCTAAATCAACCCATTTACACTCTCACTCACTCTTAAATGCATCCTTTCCTATTTTCTTCACTCCGTTAGGGTGGTAGAGTACTTGAAATTCGTACTATTTACTAATCTAATTGAGGGTTGATAGAGTACTCAATATTCTGCATGGGCTCTCTCACACTACACATTCTCGCCAATAAATTCATTCACCCCGATACACACTAGTGAACAGAAGACGAGATAACCTTCAATTAATAGCCCTTGGACCAAAAGTACCTGTCCGTATGCCAACCTGACACGGCATATCCTTAATCGGGTCCCTCGGGCGAGGATGACCCTTATTCTGCGAGTCAGATCCTCCGAGTGCCACTTATAAACAGTGCTCTTGATACGTGAAAGCGTCTCCGGCGAATCTGTCCACCCATAATGTTAATTTCTTTTAGTCACGTTTTAACGCATTTTTATCTTGAGAGGGCCAGATCGCGATCGAGGTGGGACGTTCTGGCCTTAGCCGCCTTGACCCTTTTTTTTTACCCTCGAGATCTATGTGCAATAATCACCGTTTTGCCGAAATGCTTCACTTCATTGTATTTGTCCAACAAGACCACAACAAGAGGGTCGACGGAGATCCTATCACCGGTAGCATGACCTGCTGAGAGAGTCGGTGCAGACTAGGTAGGTAGAGCGTCTATCGTCTCGAATCAGCACAAGCGCGCGCCAAATCGCGTGCAATGCTGCTGTGCAAACATTACCAAGACTCGAGACACACATCTAGTCTGTGAAGACATACGGAAAACCGGCGTACTTCGGTCTAAGTTCCAAGAGCGTACCTCGGTAAAGGTATAGTGGAATAGACGACTTGGATAATAGGGCGAGACCTACCCAGACGAGTTCGGCCGGACGGTCGTATGGTGGAGTCACCGGGTTGCCCAGCTTGAGTACTATTCCGAGTGTCATTCCTGCCCCCTCTAAGGCTTTGCGGTATTCCTAGGGGTGCATCCGGGTCCGATGTTGCTCGTACATACTGCTGGAGTAGAATTTGAGGATCGAACTCAAAAGAGGAAGTCCAGGTTTGGCAAAGAACCCCGCAGCATAACTTTCTCTCCGAAGTTCGGGCAGCAACACCCCAGCTGACAGCAAAGGCTTGTTCTAAACGCGTCGGAGACTAATCGATTCTTATGGTAGAGTTTATGGTATTTGTCCAACAAGACCACAACAAGAGGGTCGACGGACCCCCCTATCACGGGTAGCATGAACTGCTGAGAGAGTCGGTGCAGACTAGGTAGGTAGAGCCTTCTGCAGGCGCGTTTTTCTGGCTGAAGAATAAAACATAACTGAGCACAACAGCGAGTCAAACATTTTTAGGAGGGGGTCTTCCCTCTGTCCGCAGCCCACGTGACGTGGCCGACGAACTTTAAAAGTGTTAAGTTTAATTATAACTTTTCTTACGTTCACCTCGACGGAGTCAATGTGCGGCAGCCATCTTAACTTTTGATCAAACGTAAGGTCTTAAAATATGGCAAAAAGGAGGAAAATTCGAGAGGTGAGGTTGAGATGGGAAGTTAGTGTCCGAGCGGATAAAAGTCGCTATAGCTCAAGTAGCGGCGAACAACTAGAGCGGCGGCGTATTTAGCCGAAGGTCGTGGGTTCGAATCCCGCTCGTGACGCTGACTTTTTTTATCTCGACCAATACCTATCATAAATATTAATTAATTGAAAAATGTTAATTGGTCAATCGGACTGGTAATGGATTTAATGTTGATAACTTTGAAACAGTTCATTGATCTACTCAACACTTACACGAGTTTACAACCAACGTGTAATGGTACAAATATCGCCTCCGTAAATAAATCCGAAACGGAGAAATTCAAATGTTTTTTAGCAATTGTGTTTTATTTCTCTCACTTATAATGGTATAATAAATAATACCTAAACTTTGTTGCAATATCCATCTCTTCAATAGTTGTATAAAAGTTTAATTTGGAAAAAAGTCAAAATAGTTAAACAATTTTAAATGTAACGAACAGCGACGAAAACAATTGTCCCTGGCCCATCCTGCCGGAAACGCCTTTTTTTTTATTGAGGCAAAAATTTGCACTAATGAGTTAAAAGGGCTCAAAACGAATCCGAGTTGTTAAATGAAAGAATTTTTTTAAAGTGTTTTAAAAAAGCGTCTTTTGGTTTTTGTAACTTTTTACATCCTATATATGCTATAATTATCATTAAATACGATCCTGCTTATTATATTTCTTATTTTAGATTAAAAATGAAAACAGAAATGCATAAACTTTGTGGACTTATATATCACAAAAACTGACCACAATCTTCAACTGGAAATTCACGGACAACTATAATCACAGATTAATATAACTCAGATTAACTACAGTCCAATCACTAATCAGAGTTCTATAGAGAAACATTTTAAATACTTAATCTCCCCATATTTTAAACAAATATTTTTTCCAAATTGATTCATACTTGATAACTTTAAATAAGGATTTTTTGGTCATATCGTGTATTTTCTACGTAGCAGTATGTTATGCGAGTAAAATCACGACAATTTTTGTCCACAACAGGTATACCTCAGGGCTTTCATTTAGGTCCATTTCTCTTCATCCTTTATCTGAATGTCTTTGACCTAATTTTGAAGGAGGTCTTGATGTAATTGAGTATCTATATTTGTATATAAAAATCAGAGATAAGGCAAATTTGTAAACTTTCAAGGAATATATATCCTCTTCAGGACTTTAAACTATTTCTAACGATTCAATAGTTAAAAAAATATATAAACATCTATTTTACTTGATTTAATTAATTCCATCATACCTACTTAAAATATTTGACATTAAAAAGATGAATGAAGGAAGTAAGTGATACAAAGGTAAAAGGGTGTTAAGAAAAAGAAAAATGGTTAAATGAAGAGAGTGATCGGGTGAAACGGAGGGAGAAAGTGATAGGTAAGTACATTAATAATGTGAACTTTCTCTTCGTGGTTAATGCGAGGCGAAGTCCATTGTGAACGTAACTGTATTGTTTTCTATCAATTGTCGACGCTGTATTCAACGAAAATGGACAAAACCCGATTCAAATTTGCTATCAAAATTACTGCGCTAAATTATTTGAAATAAACCAATTTATGTTTACGTAGTGGGCAAGCTGGATAAGTCAAAAATTATCTGTTTTTGTATAATTTTGGCAGAATTGTATATACATATAAAGTTCGTCCCTTGTCGGACACGAATTAGCGTTTTTTTTGGCCTTTAAGGGTAATGAAAAACGAGTTCTGTATTAAAATTTGCAACTTGTAATTATAATTATTAACATTCTAACCAAATAGTTGATAAAATTACTGTTGTTTTTGTTTCTTTAATCAGAAAACTCTTTACCGCGATCTTTGTAGTCTGAACGGTTAGTCGATAATAATTAGTATTCACCAGATTTTCCGCTTTAACGAGCAAAAAAGCAGAAGTATTAACGATAGAAAATAAGAAAAATAATCAAGATGATGCTTATTCACTCGGCAAATGGCTGTAACAAGTTGAAGTTTTATTTTATATTCTTAATACATTTGTATTATTACACAATAAATTAATAATTTGGAAGTAGAAGCTTGTATGTGTTTCACAAAATGTTTTAATTAACAAAAACATGATTTGCAACATAAATAAGAATTGATAACAATTTCTAGATTTCACGATACTCATAGAAATCTATGATTCTTTTTTTATATTAAATTATTTTTCAAACCATTAATTTCTACAGCTTACCGGCTGTGAAATTTTGTAAATTTGAACAAATTGCATATTGTGCTGAACTATTTCTGTATTTCTGTCTTAATTGAGGGAAACCTGTTGATATTGAGGTGCTCTTTCGAAAAATATAAAATATAAATATAAGTGGAAAAACAAAAATAATACAATTACAGAGAATTCTTTTAACTCATTTTTTTTGGGGATGAACAAAATGGACAGTAAATATTCTCCGAGTTTAAATAAAAAAAAAAATGAAATCAAACTGGTTTCATATAGAAAAATTTCATATAATCCATGGTGTCAGAAGAAGAAGGTCGAATGAAATAATTATTTGAAAATAATTTTAATAAGTAAAATCCATTTCATCGGCCATTTCATTTGTCGCCGAGGATCAAATAGAATACACGGCATTTGAAAAATGGCAAAAAGGAGGGAAAATTCAAAAGGTGGGGTAGAGTTGGGAAGTTAGTATCCGAGTGGATCGAGGTCACGATAGCTCAATTGGTAGAGCAGCGGCGTATCAGGCCGAAGATCGTGGGTTCGAATCCCACTCGTGACGCTGACTTTTTTTATCTCACTTAAAAACCTTAATTAATTCAAAGATCGTAATTGGTCAAGGGGACCACGAAAACAGTGAATTTATTAAGTAAAATTAAATTAACCCGCCATCCAATGCCAATCTCCTAAAACCAACATTGAAGCAAACCACAATCATGTCCCAAAATTATTTAAAATAAATACCCAATTTTATCGGTTCTAGCTAGGTTCATCCTGGACCACGTGAACACGTGTCAGCAAGACCAAAATAATCCCAAATAATATAGTAATGCAAAGCAATAATTATGATTCCAGAAAGTTTTAAAATAGTAATCTCCAGAGAAAAAAATTACAGAAATAATAAAATAGGATGGGCTTAAATGTTCCGGTCAGACTTAATCAACTTACATTAATTTACGTGATGACGATGGGTATTTCCAATACATAGTGAAGAACGCCTCGTTTAATTTTTACTTACGTATAAAAAAGAATCAGGGAAAAGGCGATCATGAAAGAAAGAAAAACACTCAGTTTCTTCGTCAATCTTTTCAAGAATATATCCTCTATTAATAATGAAAAAATATAATTAAACAATAAAGTTTAATAAAAATAAAAATATATTTCCATTACACGAAATTATTGCTTCAAGTATAATAAATTCAAAAGTTTTACCTTGAAGTTTGGACGATATTTTTATCCTGTCCATTCCACATTACGACAGTCGCTCTTCTTTCAAATTTACCTTTATTTACCTTTAAAAACGCCTCGTTTAATTTTTACATACCTATAAAAAAGAAAGAGGGATAAGACGATGAAGAAAGAAAGAAAAACACTCAGTTTCTTCGTCAATTTTTTCAAGAATATATCCTCTTCAGGTTTTTTATCCTATTAATAATGAAAAATTTAATTAAAAATTAAACATTTAATAAAAATAAAAATCTACTGCCATCACTCGAAATTATGGCTTCAACAATAGTTTTAGTTTGAAGATTGGGCGATATTTTTATCCCGTCCATTCCACATTACAACAGTCGCTCTTTCTTTCAAATTTTCCTAATCCCTGATCCTTTTTTATACATATAATTATAATATGAAGGCTAAGATCGATATTATCAATTTTAATTTTTATGGTCAAACATGTTTTTTTTTCTATATTTTCGGACCTTCACAAACACTCCTGAAACATTATCTGTAGCAAAAATATAACAAAATATTAGTTACACAAAAAATGATGAACAAGCTTTCTTAAAATTTTCGTAAAAATAGAACAAGGGGATCCAGAAAATTATTGTTTTATTATCACTCTTATTATGAAGTATAATGTAATGTAAATGAATTTTATACGTAAATATGAATGGTAGACAGGCCTGCATATATATTTATAACACCACGATATAAATGTATAAATATTTATCCACTTTCCTCAGGGCAAAATATCCGTTTATTATTTCACATTTAATAAACAGTTGGTCCCATTTATGGAAAATGCTTTTAACGTTCGACGAAAACTTTGCACGGTGGCCAAATGTATAAATGCGACCGGCCGGAAGTATCATATTTATCAAGAATGATTCCGAGTGCGGGACCATTGTTCTCCTTCTCTTGTTCTTGATAATTGGGGCTCCTCGTAATAGCTGGACTCCAATTACGGATGATGTACTGCCAGAAGGGTGGTAAATGTTGATCCAACAAGATATTGTATATGTATGCCGGTTGATGTATGGGATCTCGGATGGTATATATTAATTTTGATTCCTGCTTAACAAGTTGATGGCAGTAGTGTAATCTATAGATTTCCCACATCCCAGACCGTACAAGGTTCAATAGAATTGAATAGAAAAAAATAATTCTTTATATGTTGAGTTTTTAATAAAATTAGGCGTGTTCAGTCATACCATCATAATAAATTCTAGTCTTGCTCAAAATAAAGAGATCTTGAAAGATTCAAGTGGCAAGTAAAAAGTGTTCTTGATGTGGCAGATTTGTAAAAAAAAACAAAAAATAATTAATATTTTTATGTAAGGTTTTGGTTGAAATGAAAAAGCTAGTGTCACGAGCGGGATTTGAACCCACGACATTCGGCTAAATACGCCGCGCTCTACCATTTGAGCTATCGCGACTTCGATCACTCGTTCGAATCCGGCTCGTGACATTAGCTTTTTCATTTCAGCCAAAACCTTACATAAAAATATTAATTAATTGAAAGAAGTAATTTGGTCATTAGACCACTAAATATAATGGATAAAAAAATAATTTATAATAAAAATTTGCTAAATAATATTAGCATTAAAATTCTTAATGAGCGATACAATGTACTACGAAAACCATTCTTGTAGTATTTAGGTATACTAGCATCTGTAAATGTACGGCAAACGTTGTAAAATAAAATTTAAACAGGATTAAAGTTTAACGAGCGTGCCGATTTTCATCTGTTTGACTAATTCGTCAGAAAGGAATAAGATCAAACTGTTAATAACTTTGTTGTCAATAGGTCTGTCCGTGATAGGATGGGGCTATCGCTTCCCAACCATCTTGACAGGAAGTCAGAAAACAGTCATTGTCAGTGCTGTCGCAAAATTCGTAATAAACTTACAGGCCGTTTACATTTATCTACATACCTGCATGGATGGAATGTTCTAAACAGTTAAAATTTGGAGAAACAGAACGAAACGGGTAAATCAGAAGCACTTTGATATATACTTTCTGTGATGATGGGACATTTGGTAAGCCCAAAATCAACTATTAAAAGTGATTTGAAAACAATTCGACTTATTAACGGCTGTCGTGTGTCAACAGTATGATAGATGATCATTTAAGTCTGAAATACTTAAATTATGATTTAAGGACCGTTGTTGTGTTTCCCCAGGTTTTGGAGATTTTTGATTCATTTACTGACCAATTTTGATGTAATTCTTTTACATGCTAATGCTTTAATGGCTGCTTGGCTATCAGATCTTGTGAGGATTTTTTGCCAGTGCCTCTTTTGAGATTTTCCAGGGCACAAGCATTGATGGCATGTATATCTGCTTGAAGAAGAAAGAAAAGTATACTTCCCTAATGAGTTTAATTGCTCATGTTTTGGGCTTGTACAGAAGCTGTATGGATTTTGCATCACTGGAAATAGATTTTGCGAAACAATTTATATTGATGTAGACCCAAAAGAGGAAAAAGGTATAGGGATTTTTAATGACAATTACGACTAAGTATACATTTAAAAATGGGAGTAATCATTAATCATTTTCACTCTCTTTTTATCATAATTTTATTTATAGATTTAAACTGAAAAAAAAGAAGAAGCATAGAGCAAAAAAAGAAGCACATTTTAAAGAAAATTAAAACGATGTTTTTTGTCATCTTGACCTCGTTTTGAACGATGCAACATCTGGCATGCTAGTAAAATGCTGAATAAAACTGATGCTAATGTTAACACCTGCTTATTATTTTTACTGAAAAATCCCTACTTCAACAGCAAGCAATTGAAATGTCTTAAAAACACCAAATAATATTTCCCTCTAAACTGCGGACAAGGTGCGGTACCTCGGACAGTACATCGTCAAACTCCTCACACACGACCGAAACGTCAGGAAGTCATGACACGACATAGAGCTCTTGCACGGCATCTTGACAAACGCTCTAATTTACCTATCAAAAATAAAAGGCTACTTTACAAAGTTAAGACGGTATGGACTTACGGACCTGGAAGTGAGGGTTTAGCCAAGTATTCCAACAACCGCCGAATTTAAACTACCCTGTCTTTAATCCTACGAAAAATACTAGATACGCCATTTTATGTATCGAAACCTAACTACACATACAAACTGACATACCCCTTTCGTTCAAGACGAAATCCGTTCCAGTTACGCCAAATTTCACAAAACTCCCAACCACTGTAAATCTTCATATTACGAACCTCGCATCCTGACGAATACTCTCGAACCCCCTTCCCCATCCTGAAGAGACAATGGCCGCGAGATCTCGTAGGAAGTGATGATGATGATAGTGAAAGTGACAATGGTAGAAGTATCAATTAAACAGACAATATTTTTTCCCATAAAAATTCCCTAGTCCTCAATCTGTCCAAATCCACCGCCATAATTATCGGGTCCAGGCAACTCCTCAATTCCCTCCCCAGCATCACACCTCTCATGCTAAATAACCATCCCATCCCCTGCTGCTCTTCGGTTAAAAACCTAGGAGTAGTCTTTGACCAAAATCTTTCCTGGCATTCTCACATTTCCCAAATTTCACGCCATTCCATTGCCTCCCTCAGCCTGTTTCGTCGGTCCTGGCTTCTCTTACCTTTCTCCACCCGCAAACTCTTTGTATCTTCCCTTATACTTTCCTTCTTCGATTATAGCTGTTTGGCATACGGTGATCTCCCGGAGGGGGAGAACGCGCGATTGAAGCGTATTATGAATTGTTGCGTAAGATTTGTGTACGGCACCCACGGAGATCCCGGGTGTCGGGGTTGTATTCCCAACTTTCTTGGCTATTCCCCTCCTTCCGTGCACAGTATTTCCTAGGTTGCTTTCTTTTCTAGTCCATCCACACTCGTCGTCCTCCTTACATCAAGTACGTCGTCCATCCAATCCCTCCAATTCAACTCCTCACATCTCACTCGTAAGACCCGCTCATCCCCAATCGACCACCTTCCGCAACATACAACCCATACCTTCGAAAGATCCTTTCTGATCCGAGCCCCTAAACTCTGGAACTCCCTTCCCCTTTCTATTCGTCACGCTGCCTCCTTTTCCTCCTTTAAGTCCCACCTGTATAATCACCTCCTCTCCCTCCAAGCAGAGACCTCACGTTAACCTTTGTTATTTTTGTTTAATATTCTCGTAATTTTCTCTTCTGCCTGCCTTACTGGTATACATTGTGCCAAGATTTCTATCTTTTTTTTTACTTTTAACTTCATAGAAGGAACTTCCTTTATTTAGTTCATGTAAATTATTCTTAGAGGACACCAGTCCCAGAATAAAGTTATTTTTCTTCTTTCTTCTTAATATTTTAGTATCATTGGTTTAATACAAATGGATATTTTCTCCACTCTTGGACAACTTACTATATACTTAACTTAAAATATACTATTTTGATTGAATACTTTAAGGTAGTTTTAATGTACTACAAATTAAAAAATAACAACTTGATATTCTGAAGAAATATATGTTAAACCACTAGGGAATGACCGCATTGTAGTGGATGACATACTAGGAGATATTTAATGTTTCTGCTGTGAGTCGATCACGTGAGTTCTTAATGCACTTTCTTGGTTTATCGAGTTTGACTCGGTTCGTTAATTAAAAGGGGGAAGCTTTTTTTAGAGGGTCAAATGTCGAAATGGCATCAAAAAGCATCCTCTTTAGTAATAAACCCAAAAACTCGGCGGTGAATGTCAAAGAATAGAACTTTTCTACGTTCAAGAAAGAATTATGCAACTTTTATTCTCTAATAACGGTTTATACGTTAAAATTTGATCTTATCACGTTCATACTACTCATTAAAAAAAAGTTAAATCGAGATTATAAAAAATATTAAATTAAATAGAGTAAAGTACAGGTTTTTTTACGTTGACCGTTATTTAGGGGTTGTACAACAAATCTTTTCCTTGGAAAACGCGAACACCATGTAACCACCAAAGAGATAAGACCGACTTCCATCAACGGGAGAACGATTCCAAAATTAAGTTTTGGGTGTAATTAAATTCTTTTGCGTTAAAACTGTGCTTGCAAAATATAGGTTTGTTGAGATTACGTGTTTCGATTAAATTCCTTTTGCTGGGATATGCATTGTATGTATTGACATGCTAAACACCATTAGCAATGCCAATATAGGAAAGCAACAGAGTACCCTTTCGGCTTTTATTATTGGGCCCTATTATTTTTTTATTGTTTTTATTTGACCTCACTTTTTTACCATTAAAAGTATACTGATGATTGCGAGAGCCCAAACTTATCTAACAGAAGATGACCGGGAATGTTTAAAATAAAATTACTAATGATCGCTGAACCAAATTATATATGTAGATGTAATTTTTCAGGGTATGGTATTCGGCGCCCTTTAAGAGCTATTGTATCCCCCGTTCTCTGCCTAAAGCACATCGGTGAGTCCTATTTAATCAAGAAACTTGATTAATATGCCCGGTTTTAGTGGTTGAAGCTCTTCTATGGTCATATTATACATCCCAAAACATTTTCTCCTGCGGGCTAATGAAGCTCCGCAGTTTGTTAGTAAAAATCTTGGCGTCTCTTCTGCCTCCTTGCAGAATCTGCATGTGCCATCTTGGATTGTTCCAATTTTCTTTAAGTGTCCATTTAATCTGCAGTGTCCTGATAGGAATCCTGTTAGGATTCGCAGTCCGTTCCTGCTTCATTTGACACATTCTGTGATTTCTTTCTTACCAAAATTGGTTAGAAGATTCTTGGATTGTCTATGTCCAATGAGTGAATTCCATTGTTCCTTCATTTTCTTTTTGTCCTTCTGTCTGAGATATTCGTTAATAATATGTATTCCTATGCCACAGAAGGGTTACGCGTTTCGATTAAATTCCTTTTGCTGGGATATGCATTGTATGTATTGACATGCTAAACACCCATTAGCAATGCCAATATAGGAAGGCAACAGAGTACCCTTTCCGCTTTTATTATTGGGCCCTAATTATTTTTTTATTGTTTATATTTGACCTCACTTTTTTACCCTTAAAAGTATACTGATGATTGCGTGAAGCCTAAACTCATCTAACAGAACAAACCGGTGAGGATAGGATGGCCAGGATGACCGGGAACGTTTAAATTAAAATTACAAATGATCGCCGAATCAAATTACATGTTGAAATTGATAAATATCTACAAGGATAATTATTAATCAACAATCCTTCTAAACGTATTTTTCTTGCCATTTCAAAATTAAAAATAAAACCTTAATTACATCACAAAATAATAATCATTAAATTTACACAAATAATAAATTGACAAAATAATAAAATAAGTTTTTAATTTTCCTTTTATTATTAATGGTATGTCTGTAAAAATTTTTTACTTTTTTCTTTTTCTTATTCATGAATAATAAATAATCTCGTATCTGTGTAATAAAATGAAAGACAGTATTAAATTGTAGTTCATCTTCGTGGTCAGATTTCTTCACAATGATTTTAATATTTGCTCTGACAATTTTTCCTCAAGTAAATAAATAGAGAAGTTGAAAAGGATGTGTCATAATTTGCATACGCATTGTACATTTATGCTAACCGTGGTAATATTTTATGATATTTTTAATTTATTACCAAAAGTATAATATATACATTCTGTAATGTGTTGGTTACAATGAATTTACAATTTAAAATATAAAATATGTACATATCACACTGCTTAAATATATGACGAGGAATCAGCAACGTTTATTTTTAGTCAGGGGCCATCTCCGTGTTAATCATCTCTATGGTGCGAGGGGGTTGTTTTGTTGGACCCAGATTGAGCTAATGGGTTAGGTTTCCCTTTTAATTTAAGTAAAGATAATTTTGAGGGATTGTCCTTGAAGAACCTTACATAGCTGATTAAATTGAGGTGTGAAGCCGTGTAGTTGAATTCTCTGAATCGCTTCTGGGGTGGTAGTGAGTTGTATACGCCCTGCAACTCACGTGCTGTGGAGAATGTTCTACAATTTATTGCTGAATGCACGATATCGGTGGAGATTTCTATCAAAAGAAAAACCTGCACAATTATCTGACCACATAACCAGTTTCATTCTTCCGAAAATGTCATATGAATTCACTAGACGTAAAATGCAGGATCCAACTTCTGATTCTCCAACTGGCGGGTACGCCATGGCACATAGAAACTTTGGAAAAATCATATGTCCCGTACATAGATCAGTGTCTTCTATGAGGGACGCAACAAACCATTTTTAAAGAGGTTTGGCCCATAGAACATTATTAGTGTCTTTTCAATTATTTTTTCTTTTTATGTAAGGTCTTGGTTGAGATAAAAAACTCAGCATCACGAGCGGGATGCGAACCCCCCGGCTAAATACGCCACTGCTCTACTTGTACTATCGTGACTTCTTTTATCTCAACAAGACCTTAAATAAAAAGAATAATTAATTGAAAGAAGTAACTTGTTCAATTGACCACTAAAACATATATGGATTATTAGTATTGGCGATGGCACATAGAACATATTAGGAAAAAATATAAGTTTGGAGGAAATTGGCACTTAGAACTTTGGAATTTCCACTCTTTAAATATATTCACTGCACGTTAGCAGTAATAATAAAGTGGGAAATTTGTGGACCGACAAACAGCTGAGGTCATCGCCGGCCAACTGCGTGTTTTCCTTCTTTTTCTCTTCTTTCGCGCGTATTTTGTTTGAAACTGCAGCCATTTGAGCGTCTTGATCTGGTTACTGACTCTCTTATTTCAGATATATACTACGTTGACATACGAGAATGCTAGTCTCTCGTTTGTACCTCAGGTTGTCAAATACATGATAGAAACAAAACATACAATATATATAACCACAAACATAGATGTCTGGTCACATTCACTCCCCCCAGAGTACTCGATATTCCTCGGGGCGGGATTATAAGCAACCCCTTCCTTTCACGCTAATAAATTACTTTTACTCTCCAGACGACATACACTCCCCCCAGAGTACTCGATATTCCTCGGGGCGGGGTTATAAGAAACCCCTTACTTTCGCGCTAATAAATTACTTTTACTCTCCAGACGACATATACTCACATCTGAGTACTCGATATTCCTCGGGGCGGGATTATAAGCAATCCCTTCCTTTCACGCTAATAAATTACTTTTACTCTCCAGACGACATATACTCACCCCAGATTGCTCGATATTCTTCGGGCGGGAATATAAGCAACCCCTTCCTTTCACGCCAATAAATTACTTTTACTCTCTAGACGACATATACTAACCCCAGATTGCTCGATATTCCTCGGGGCGGGATTATAAGCAACCCCTTCCTTTCACACTAATAAATTACTTTTACTCTCCAGACGACATACACTCACCCCAGAATACTCGATATTCATCGGGGCGGGATTATAAGCAACCCCTTACTTTCACGCTAATAAATTACTTTTACTCTCCAGACGACATACACTCACCCCAG
This sequence comes from Cimex lectularius, assembly GCF_000648675.2. Taxonomy (NCBI): domain Eukaryota; kingdom Metazoa; phylum Arthropoda; class Insecta; order Hemiptera; family Cimicidae; genus Cimex; species Cimex lectularius. The sequence continues at coordinate 87,854 of NW_019394182.1, read as the reverse complement.
AGCACTCGATATTCCTTTTTACGATACGTAAGCAGTAAAAATCTCAACAATCTTTAATTCATCCAATCCTATCATTCCTCGTTAAAAATATTAACCAAAAAAGGAAACATAATAAAATTTGTTATCTAAAAGAACCTATAAGATCAAAAATAAAGGAGTAATTATTACAGCCAACATAAAAATTATAGATGGCGTAGAACACAATCTTAAAACACTATGTTAAAATTAATTAATTAATTTTAAATAATTATGATTATACACGAAAATCCAATTTTCAGTTCTTTTATCTTTTATCCATCACTATTCATAAGAACGAAACTCTTTTAATATACGGCTTTTTCTCCCTTATGTTTGTTTCATTTTAATCTTCTTTTTGACTCAATAAGAAAGCAATCCGGAAAAATACTCAACAGCGCTCCGACGGGAGCTGCGAAAATTGGCCTAAATATTGCAAAAAAAGTCGTTTATTCATGCTGCATACAATAAGAGTAAGGAAAAGGAGTATTAAGGTCAGATAAGTTTCGAATTGGAAGAGAGGGAATAGGATTAAACAAGTTCATCCTGGGATTATCGTGGCCTGCCAGTTTCACCGTCTTCAGGGAGCAAAGCTATATTATCCGTTAAATAGTTAAATTATTATAGCCGTTGACGTCTCCGCCGATTTACATATTTTATTCTGTTAAATCTCTTTATTCACAAATACCATTATCCTTAACCATAGAACGTTGTCAATCTAAACTGCAATGTTACGAGAAAAAAAAACGAGTTTTGGGCAAATCCGAGTTTGTGGAGAATAACAGCTTTTATCTGTCTAATGGGGCGAGTGGGAGATATAGGTGAGCCCTGGAGGCTAATTCTATTAGTAACGAGTTGGGAGGGTGCCCTGTCGGTGAGTGTAAAAACTCCCTAACAGGTGTTAGAATTCCCGAAACTCCTCGTCTACCGCCGGGTAATCCGACTTCCGACTTCAGCTCACGTCGAATCCGACCCCGGATGTTTTGTCTCTACTCCTACCACGGTTTTCATTAACTTCCGATGGCTCTTTTCATGCTACTTTCTTCAAACTACATTTCCCATTGCACTTCAATTCTTGCACTTTTTAAATTAAATTAAAAATTAAATGAAAACGTTGAAAAAAACGTTGCTCACAACAGGACGCAATTTTCCTCAAACGATTGAAATTATTATTTAGGGTGGGTACAAAATATTCACCTTTACGTGGAGGCTTTTTCTATAAGAAAATTAATTGATGGGTTTAAATATTTATTTTGTTGAATCTAATATTTATAAAAAATATATAAAAATGAACAAAAAGAGAAAAATATTTAATTAATGACAAAAGTTTCACTTGGATATGAATGACATTAACTTATCAAATTTTAAACAAGAAAAAATTTCTACTGTCTGCGATTTTATGGCGAGCTATTAACGATAAAAATGTATAATGTAAGCTCTTGTAAAGTTTTTGTATCAGTGTGTTTTTCCTATGTTTAAAACTTTGGATTATCTTTTAGATGTACTTAAAAACAGTGCTTTGTTTCAAAATAAACAACTTTTCATTATAGTTTTGTTTAATATTTTATTTAATTATGATTAAATATCTTAAAATTTATCATTCTTTCAAATAGATAATATAAGAATGGGGGGCCGTCTAGTACAAAATTTTATAATATGTTTCACAACATGAGCTTTAGCTATCAAAATAGTCAGAAATATGGATAGAGAGATTATGGTCTATGTTGAACACTAAAAAACGAATATTTTTACACTGCAAAATCGGTAGCACAAACGTTTTGTTTTCGTATTAATTCCTACAAGAACTGTATTTTTTTAAAATTTAAACTAAGTACATAATTGTGTAAACGGGAAATTACGGACTTGTAACCGGGAAAGTCATTTTGGTTACAATTGATTTGTTATTCATTTATTATCAATTTTTACTATTTTTTGTACTGGTTTTTACAATTTGCTATTTTATTTTACCCATTCAAAACAATTACAATTATCCACATATTTTCTTTTTATAATAAAAGAAGACGAAGAAAAAAAAGGACCATAATTATGTATATTAATCTTTACTGTTTTAAAAATTTAATCTTTCGTTAACGATTTTGTAAAAAATAAACGGATAGTAATAATTCGGAAATAAACATTAGAATAAATATCTTTTGTTTAAATTTGGTAGTATATTAAGACTGGCACTCTCAACACGACACGCTAGGATGGTACAATTACACAGAAGACAAACACTTTGAGCCCTGAAGATGATCTCAATAAAAGATCGAAACGTTGGCACGATAAAGAAAATGTTTTTCTGAAACCTACATCACACCCGACCGCATCTCACGATATCTGAATAAGTATATTAAGCGTTGATTAGAAAATTACTGTGCTTGCAAAATATTCTGTGGTTATACCATACAGCAAGACGGCGATGTCGTGTGGGATAATAGAGCTGTTTGTATTTGTTCTACCAGGATTTCCATCAAATATCGATAAAATATAATCGATTTAGATATGATTGAAATTACGATTATCTATATGATTGAATACGAAATATTGATATATTAAATTATAGAATATTATTATTAAGTTTAAAAGAAACATTCTTTGCAGTGAAGGTATTCCTGAACATTGGACAGCCAGGCCGTTGAATGAATTTTATTTTATTTACGTTTTCGACCCTCTTACATGAGCCCTCTTCACTGTTGGTTCATTAAATTATTTTATTTAACAAAATCATTGATTTAAATTAGTTTAAAAACATAAAAATATATGACTATTAAAAAAGTATCAAATACATGTACATACCGGGTGAAAGAGAACGATAACCCCCTGAGAGACTAAAGCGAAAGGAAAGGATCGTGTTAACCCGATTGAGGATAGGCCATACCCGTCTAAAGCACGGAGATATGCTTTCGGGTGAAGCCCGCACATGTGTCACGCTTCTAGAGGACGGGCGCTCAGCGTGTCACATTTAGTCGAGGCGTCCCAAGCCTGGTCTCCTTATAGGGATCGAGTAGGCATGGCACCCGATATAAAAACAGTTCTTGGGCATGAGAGTAATTTGTTGGGTCCCCTGTTCTTTTAAAGAAAACGGGGGTGTTCCTCAATATTTAATATATACTTATCGTGTGTATAAATATTTATATATATTTTTGTTGTAAAGTTTGTATGAATGTGGTTGTGCGTTTGCATGAATTAAGTGAGATGTCTGATGACAGAATGTCGAGTACCTAATCTAATGATATGACTCCATTGTCGGTAGACTCCATATAGAAAAGAGAAGGTACATATTTATTTATATTTTTGTACCTTCTATAAGAAAAAAAAATCTTTTTAGTAATGTGGCATCAACAGTATCAATGACTTGAAAGTAAACGATCGTTTTGTTAATGAATATTCTTTCAATTAATTAATCTTTATGTAAGGCATTGGTTGAAATGAAAAAATTAGTGCCACGAGCGGGATTCGAACCCACGACCTTCGGCTAAACACGCCGCTGCTCTAGCTACTTGAGCTATTGTGACTTCGATCCACTCGGACACTAACTTCCCACTTCAACTTACCTTTCGAATTTTTCCCTCCTTTTAATGGATATTACAATTAATTAAGGTTTTTAGTTGAGATAAAAAAGTCAATGGCACGAGCGGGATTCGAACCCACGATCTTTGGCTAGATATGCCGCTGCTCTACCACCTGAGCTATCGTGACCTCGATCCACTCGGACACTAACTTCCCATCTCAACCCCACCTTTTTGTGATGATCGTTCGGAAGAAAGGAATCTGCACTGTGGAAGAGAGGGGACGATCATCACAAACACATTGGAAAAGGAGTAGATAAGGCTATCCGGAAAGGAGTGCGCTGGCAGAAAGACGTCTTTAATTTTACAGTTTTGTGCCATATTGAAAGATTCAAGGTACTTATATCTTTGCGATTCATTTCGGTTAATTTTGTATTTTGTTTAAAGTTTTTTATCTCTGAACATTGCATGTTAAAAGATTACTGTTGTGCTAGAAAAAGAATTTCTCATTGTTAATTTTTCGTTTGTTTCATGCCAAGAAGAGGCCTTTTTTTAAAAATATATTATTTAGCTTATGTTATATTAGTTTTTTTTTATTGTATAAGATTCACCATCATGAATTTTCCCTCCTTTTTGCCATTTTCAAATCCTTTTGTTGATTGTTGAGTTTTGCCGGCAGATTTATCACAAGTTTTTTTTTTCAAATTTTGTCGCTATGACCGATTATATTTAAACAAAAAGACTCGGTAGACACAAGGTTTAAAAATGGTAAATAGTTGTAAGAGAAAACGAAATGCGTGTTGATTTTCCTCGTGACTCCCATAGAGGCTAACGAGCTTCTCTGCGACAGGATCATCAACTTGAAAATCATGCACGTCCTTCAAATCATATCAGCTCTACTATCACAGCGACGGCTAATTTAACATAATATAATATAATAAAGAAAAGTAATGTTTATAAACCACTAGATAAACTGCACATCATGCCCTGAAGGAATCACGGTTAAGACATAATATTTAAAAAAATTTAAAATAAATATTTAAGATTTCGAAACTTGCGACCTATGCGTTAGTCCGAGTTTAAGATATCGTTTCATACAACGCTATCGGCAGGTAATACATTAAAATGTATAAAAACAGGCTGAATGTTATATTCCATTTTATAATATATTGGTTGAAAATAAATTCTTACCCGTGTGTAGAGAGCCTGAATTTACAAATTAAAATATTTGGTTATCTATTCAATTGGGAATGCTTCGACAAAGACATTAAAAACAACTACATTAAAAATGTTAGTGAAAATCGAAGATCAGCTAGATAATGACCAAAAATGTTAGTACAATTATTGAAACTGCAGCTTGGTATTATATGAAACTATATGAAAGTTTAAAAAAAATGACAATAAATATCCAACACAAGTTAAACTGAAAAATATGAACAAAAAATTGACAGAAGATTAAAATAAATGAAAATTAGTCCATATACATCATTTTCACAGATTACAGGAAACAGAAACATCACAGACAGTACAATCAATAAAAACAGAAAATAATAAAGGCACAAAACACACGTAAAACGCGAGATTGTAAACTGAAATAGAAACCATATATTTAAAAATAGGTGGACAGAACTAGGTTTTAAATATAGATAACTCTATTTTGGAAAGAACTCCCATTTGTCAATCCAGAACAAAGTCCTAATTTATAATAGGATCTATAAACCGATCCGGGTCTATGGCTTTTTGTGGGACTGTTGCAAAAACAGTAACATAGATTTGTTACAAAAATTTCAAAACAAAGTACTTGTGCAACAAAACAAGAAACGTAGATGCCCGTTGGTACGGAATAAAGATATCCATCGAGACATGAAAATACCTGACATCTTTACTGAGGTCACGTGCCCAAGAAAATATCTCTCCGACATCAAAATATTGAAGCGAGCCGGCTACAAGTTTTCGGCATTCCGTGAACAACCGAAGAAGACCATACCTTACGAACTTGCCTCCTAGACTTTAGTTAACAAACTAATAAGGGCATCAGTGAGCGAAACCAAAATTGGTTGGACAAGTTTATTTACTCCAATTTTAAAACATAAATAGTTTCATAAATAAAAATTCTATTTAATTTTCCTTCCGTTAAAAAAATCTTAGAACCGTCTCAGATTAAAAATATATTTGCCTCGGCCCAAACTGCATACTTCTCTGGTCTTTATGAATGCCGGAATGCCATTTTAATCGTTCATCCATAATTAAGAATCGGTATTTTTTGTCGGCCTTACCAGGGATATTCAATCAGATCTATATTGTCTTTGTTATTCAATATACAAACATTTACCATGACGTAATATACAATAATTATCATATCAATTTAAACAATAAAATCTACCACTTTGATTAGATTGTATTATGTAGGAACCGACCTCTTTACAACTTGTGCACCGCGACCAGTATTGGTCCATTTTCATATAGAGCTTTTCATTAAGCGTAAAGATTCGTCAAGAGCTCCTCTGTGTATCATCCAGGCCGTGGCTTTTTCTCTCCCAGGGCAGGGAATCAGCCTACGTCTTCGAACCAACAGAAGATGTGTTCCGCTGTTTCTTCTTCTTCTTGCAATATCTGCACTGTTTCTGCCACTTAGAGTCTATACAATGTCTTCGGATTCTGCTGAGTTTCCAGTTAGAAGTCCAACTATTATCCTAGTTCTAGCACGTCCTAGATTTAGTAGTTCTGACCTTAGTTTCTGCGATGGTCCTTTGATAATGTTTTTCGCATGCTTCTGTCCCGGGCTACATTCCCATTGAACTGAGGACATATTGTTAATCCTTTGAATCCAAGATTTTGCAGTTTGCTAGACCTCAAAATGGTTCAGGACCAACAGGCCTATTAACCTTTCTTGGCCTATTTATCGGCCTTTAGTTGCTCCTCTGCCATATGTGCTTTGGCACCCAGACAAGGGTAATTTTGTTATTTTCCCCAATGTCTGACTGGGCAATGTAGTCCCAAACGACTCTGGACTTACAACCTATGCGGCAATCGTCGTCAGTGCCGCCTGGCTGTTCAAATAGATGGCTATTTTTCTATTGACAACCACCAATCTTTTAATCTCCCTGGTACAGTGTTAATAGCCACAGTTTCCGCTTGAAAGACGGTGGCATATTGTCCAAGGTTTTTATGAATTCTAGTCCTTAGTTTAAGTCCATAAATGCCAGCTCCTGACTCATATTCAGTTTTGGAGCCATCCTAAACCAGGTATGGTTGGCATTAACTGGGATCCTTTTCTCCCAGACTGCTTTATTTTGATTAAATATTTTTATCAAAACTTAATTTAGGGGTCATGTCATCAGAGGCACCCCCAAAGTTCTGTCTAGCTGATGCTCCTTTCGAAGCTTACGTTGCTCCTTGCTATGTGAGTAGGCTATTGGAACCTGTCCCTGCATTAGCCATCTAACAGATGTTAGAAAAAGTGGGCTAAAGAAAATTCATAAATTCAGAAAATTACTGGCAAGCCATTCACTATATAGATTCAGCTTACATTTTGCTTTGAACGTTTTTCGAATTATAATCGAAGTACGGAATTGAAACATTATAGCTACATATAATATTAATATAAATAAAAAATATAGTTGGGCCTAACACAGAACCCTGAAGAACAACATCATACTGTACAGAATTAAAATCACTTAAGACGTCAGTAATTGCCAACGATTAGCTACATATCAATTGAACCAATGTATCTAGCATATAACCTGAATTACCAATTCGTACATGTTGTCGAGATGGACATGTAATGTAAGATATCAAAGGTTTCAGCTTTATCAAGGAAAATTAGTAAAAAATGTATGTTTCAGTTAATAACTAAAACCATCAAGTTTATGTAAACTTAACTTGTCTACATTCATGATTAGTTTGTAAACTTTTATTCCTTGTTAGCAACCGAATTGTTCCATAGTTAAACTCGGGTGATTAGTAAACATCTCGGATCCGATTCCATCCCTGGTAGAAAGTTATTAGGCAAGTTGTGTGGCATTTTAACACGGTTACAGGTCAGAGAGATGTAAACTTACCACTTAGCCCGTTACGCCGCCACCCCAATTGTTTGCATCCCTTTCTCTTAACGAATGGCGTTTATACATCCTGACGCGAGGGCTGTATCAATATTTAACCCCGTTTTATCATGCACAGTCACTCTTTCTATTGAACATATTCTGAAGGGCAGTTACACGGAATCGATACATTTTTTTTGCAAATATATTTTTAAACAAAGCGTTCCAATATACTTTGATTGTAAGTTACGCACAAAAGGAAGACTAAAAGAAAATTTTACTCATTGTTGTTTATCATCCACCTAGGGCTTAGGCAACTTTGAACAGTGAAAACTTATTACAATCTGATATTTAATACTCAAATTTTATACACACGTATTCGGCAGATTAATTAAATGTTTGTTCCCCTACAATGTTCGTACAAGGTTTCCTTCCAAGGCCTAATTAATAATAAAGCTATGCACTAATATATATAATTCCCACAAAGTACTACTTTTCCTGGTTTTTCACGCATATTTTTTCCAACCTGCAGCCTTATGAGCGTCTCGATGTGTCACTGGCTTTCTGTTTTTATATGAGTACTAAGTTGACATCCTAAAATGCTAGCCTCTCGGTTGTATCTCAGTTGTCAACTACGGAATAGATATAAAATAAACGAAAAAACATTAATATCTCACAAACACTCTCAAAACGACGCACAACACTGACACATCTACCCAGAAAACACGAAATTTGAGTGAGGACAAGTACTTTGATTAAACCTAAAATTTCCATATTGTGTACGTCATTGTATAAATTCACATCTTACATGCATTGTATGATATGCACAATTTTATAAACCCCAGGCTCTGAAGATGATCTCAATAAAGATTGAAACTTAATTAAGGTTTTTAGTTGAGATAAAAAAGTCAATGGCACGAGCGGGATTCGAACCGACGATCTTCGGCTTCATACGCCGCTGCTCTACCACTTGAACTATCGTGACCTCGATCCACTCGGACACCAACTTCCCATCTCAACCGCACCTTTTGAATTTTCCCTCCTTTTTGCCATTTTTCAGGCGTATCAAGCCGAAGATCGTGGGTTCGAATCCTGCTCGTGCCATTGACTTTTTTATCTCAACTAAAAACCTTAATTAATGATAATATATTAATTGGTCAAGCAGACCGCGAAATTAGTGAATTTAGAGATCGAAACGTTGGCATGTTAAGGAAAATGTTTTTCTAAACTCACATCACACCAGACCGCATCTCACGATCTCTAAATAATCGTTGTTCGTCCTATTTAAGACGACCCAATCATAAAAAATCAATACTCCACTAATATTTATTTTTTTATCATCTTGCGCGGTCAATTTTATTGTCAACGTTGATAAGGTATTGTCTATTTTAATAATAGTGTCTTTCTTAGTGACCTGTTGTTTCATAATTTGTTGAAGTCGTGAGGAGCGGTCAAGACTTTTATTCAGGTCATCTTTGGAGCCTGGATAAATGACATAAAATGGGAAAAAATAAAATTTAAGATGGAAACATAAATTTTGAATTTTGAAGTTTTTCATACTCACAGAAATTATGGTGCTATTCTTGTGGTGTCATACGTTCTTGTGTGAAAGTGTTATGAAAACGTTAATTTGTATTCTGCTGTTTTTTTATGACTGTGACAGGGTGGGCGACGCGGTACATCTGGGAAAATTTCTTTGACCATAGGAGTTTTGATTTCACTCAAACGAAGTCGAGAATGGAGATTTTCTGTATTGGATTTGTGATTCGGCTTTCAGTATTGGAAAGGAGGTTAATTATTAAAGACGATAACGAAGTAAAGGGAAAGAAAACATGAAAACAGTCCTTAATAATTAATTTCCTTTCCAATATTGAATACCACATCACAAATCTAATCCATGAAATCCCCATTCTCGACTTCCTATGAGTTAAATAAAACCGCCTATGATCAAAGAAATTTTCCCAGATTTACTGCGTCCCCCACCATGTCACAATCATATAAAAACATTAGAATACAAATTTCACAATATCTTCCACAACACCAATATGACACCACAAGAATAGCACCACACTTATGTGAGTATGGAATACTCGATGCAAAATTTGTATTTCCATCTTAAATTGTATTTTCACAATCAGCATATGTTTTGTAATTTATCCAGGTACTGATGATGACCCGAATAAAGGTCGAAACGTCGGTAAAAAAATGAATCATGTATTTTTCTAAACTACCTCATTCTTGACCACTCCTCACGACTGCAACAAATTATCAATACTGCAAGTTCCATATTACAAATTAAAATACCAAAAAAAGATTAATATTTTAATTTTTATTTTTAATTATTGCAATATCAACTAGTTTGAAAATAAGGAACAGATAGGGTTAAGATCGTGTTCCAGAGGCTAATATGAATTTTATTTCTGCAGACGTCGCCGGAGACGTGATTTATACCTCCCTCGTAATAGAGCCCTCGTAGCTACTATAAATTCAAAAAACATTCTCTGCATCCACGTCATGCGTAATCTTGAGCACCTGTATCCTTTCCGAACCGAAATATATATTTATTTATTTCGAATCGACGATAAAACTTTTTTGTTCCGAGGAATTTTCTAGTTTATGGCTTTAAGTTCTACTTTCTGATCCTATTCCACTGAATCTTACTACACTCCCTCCTACAGAACGAAAAGAGATTTTCTACAAATGTTCAAGATGTTTAAATCATCCTACACAATATTATTATTCTAGACAACCAGTGTTTTTTATTGATTTTTTTTAAAGGCAATTTTTAGGGGTTGAATTGACAAACCATTTAGTTGAATTACTCCACCTTGCCTTATTTGGTTTATTGTTTTTCTTCGCGTCCCTCACGCTTTGTGTGTTGCTCCACCAAATTTTGAACTACACAACGATTCATTTATGGATTATCCTTGTTTGTGGCAAAGTCGTAGGCCTCAGTAGGATTTGGGGCTTAGAGAACTTATACAGGGTGGACAAAATGGAGCCAAAAAGTCCTGTTTAACTATGGTACGAATCTCAACAGTTTCGGAGTTATTTCATTTTTTCTGATTTTTTAAGAATTCACGACCTTACTTCAAATAAACAATGATAACTTCAAAACTAAAAGCTTTTGGACCAATCCGTTGATCCCATTGCAAACTGCGTTAAATTTGCAATAAGATGTGATCAATATTAAACATGTAAACGTTTGTGAAATAAGTGTTTTAGTAGCGAGAACTTTGAAAATTTTTTTTTTCCAAAGTTGAAAAATTTATTATGGTGATTCTAACCTACTATTCCCAAACCTAGAGACCAGCAAATTTCAGAACACGTACTCCATTTAATATCCTTTTTAGTAGTGCAATTGCATGTTGAAGAAATTGACGGCGGAAAGGAAAAAAAACGTGGCTGACGGATTGGTAAGGTGGAAAATTAAAAAAAAGAAAAAAAAACATACGGAAGTTTTGAATGAATTTATTAATTTTTTTTAAAATTTGGGATTGAAACCGAACTAGTGCAAGTGTTTACTTATTTACCAACACGACTGCAACTTTTATTAAAAAATTATTATATTATTATTCGCCAGAATAAAAGAGTTTTAAGATTCAAAACGTGTTTAGTTATCTATGTGATGTTAACACTATTGCTACTTTTTCTATTGAATACACTGATATACATCTTATGTACGGGTTTTGCGAGTTTAATGCGAAAGTATCGCGTCGAAAATACATTGAGGAGGATGGAGAGCACTTCCAATCAAAATTAAAAAACGTTTAATAAATTTATTTCAAATTTCCTTAAATTTTTTATTTTTTATTATTGTTAATCTTTCCACCTTACCAATCCTTCAACCACGGTTTTTTCTTTTCCTTCATCAATTTTTCCACCTTTGAAAAAAGTAATTTAAAAAGCAATTGCACCACTGAAAAGGACATTAAATGGAGTACGTTTTCTGAAATTTGCTAGGTTTGGAAATAGTAGTTTAGAATCAACATAGTAAGTTTTTCAACTTTGAAAAAAAAATTTTTTAAGTTCTTGCTACAAAAACGCATATTTCCCGAAGGTTCGTAAGTTTAGTATTGATCACATGTTGTATTGAAAATTTAACGTAATTTTTAATGGGATCAACGGATTTGTCCACAACCTTTTAGGTTTGGAGTTATCAATGTTTATTTGAAGCAAGGTCGTAAAATCTTCAAAAATCAGGAAAAGTGAATAAGCCCGAAACTGTTGAGATTCGTACCATACTTACTTAGACCTTTTTGGTTCCTTTTTGAATGTAGAATCTAGGGGCAAAATTTGTAACACTGGTAGCCGAACACCCTGTATTGGCACATTTTTGGGCTAACATGTCCACTTTCTTATTGCCTCCATGGACCCAGCAAAGGTAGGACGTTGTTGTCAGTGACATCTGCCAGGGATTCCGTACGATTCAAAACGCTTTTTGCCTTTACTCGCATGAGGATAAAAAGGGCTTAAGCCTGACAGTCAGAGAAGATTATTAATAGAAAAGAATTATTAAGAGGAAATTATGAAATGACACTGCAGTTTTAGACTAAGGAACAGGATTGGTGTGAGTCGATCGAATTGTTGTATCGTCTGCAAATGTACAGATGGTCGTTTGTGAATGATATGGATGTATATACTTTGTACGTACGGTATACTGTGTATATTTAGCACAGAGTAGGGGCTAGCACTCCGCCCTGAGGAACACTAGGATAAAATTGACAGGCGTTTAACAAAAGCTCTAATTTTGAACGGAATAATTACAGTTTTCATTTGATTAAAATGTTATGAAATGATTTTTTTCTTCAAATTTTTATTTGCAGATTCATATTCAACCTCAATTAAATTAAAAATCTTTGCAAGTCTGTAAAGAAAAACTTTAGGGATTATAATAGATATAGCGTATAACACGTTAAAGCCGAAAAAATTCTATTGTTTTTAAGGCAAAAATGACATTTTCATTACAAAACGTAAACTGTCGTACTTTACCAATGCGTTTTATCTCTCTTACTTCAATAATAAAAAAACAACAATAACGGAGTTATTCAAATATTCATTTGAAACATTCGAAAGCGCACTGTTGTTACCCTTTAAAGTTAAAAGAGCTTTTTCATGGGGAAACATCAAAAGAAAGAAAAAGCGTGGATACTGACATGTGACAAAGGGCGACAATGCAAGGAATCCAGGATTTTTAACCTTTTAAATTGCCGGATAAACCAAAAGAACACGAGAGGATTTCCTTTGGCACAAATTGTTGCAAGATTAAATACAGTTACGTGTTCCTGTATGCGTTTAATGGGCCGAACACGCAAAGACCCGGCTTATGTAAGCATCAAGAGTAAATTTAACTATTTTCATCCAAACAAAGCAAGCGACGGAGTCTCAAACTCCAAGTCTTGTTATTAACGCCGTAACTACAGACCCACTATATAGTTTGGGGTGTGGAAAGATAAGGAAAAATGGATACAGTGTCGCGTGGTTCGGCTAATGTCTTAATTTTTGTTGAATGTTTCATTTCCACAACGTACAAGCCAAAAAGGAGGTAAATACAAGTCGAGTGAAATATTTAAAACCGTTTGTTTATTATGCAATATGTTTGTCTATTTACCTTTTAGTATCCTTTGTTTGGGAACAATTATTTCGAAACAATATCACACCATTGTTCACAGGAACTCGCCATAGTCGATCAAAAAGTTTTGCCTCTTTTGTACGCCGAACAGAAGTTGAGAAACTATTTCGCATGTGAAAGTTTTTTTGGTCGCAGGGATTTTTCTCTGATTAAATAAGACGTTTCTACTAGAAAGGCCACAGAAATATTTTACCATAAAAGTAAATTTCAGATTGAACACTTTTATGAATTTATATGGTCAATGATGCAGTTTTAGCTGATGCTCGATGCGGCCGCAAGAAGGATTCTTGACATAAATTAAACAGTGATCCAAATTTATACATAAAAAGGAAATTTACTGAGAAATGTATTTTTGGTCCAATTTAATTAACCTTTTGCATATTTAGAGAATCCAATTATTTCATTGTTAATTACTACTCAGAAAGTAAATGATACGTGTTAACTTTTTTTACTTTATTACTTGTTACTTTATTTACTGTCTAATAAGTAAAATAAATACATAATAAATTTTGAAACATGCGCTCTAGATCCGCTAAATAACGTGTGGTGATTAATGACCGTTAGTCGATAATTATTCAGAAATCGTGAGATGCGGTCTGGTGTGATGTAGGTTTCAGAAAAACATTTTCTTTATCGTGCTAACGTTTCGATCTTTATTGAGATCATCTTCAGGGCCTGGGATTTACAAACATGGTTTAAATTTAACAAATACATGTAGGATGATGAAAAAAGTGAATTTATACAATGCAAAAAAAAAAAATTTTTATATTCAATCATAGTATTTCTACTCACTCAAAGTGTTTTCTGGCAGAAAATCTCAATAAAGATCGAAACGTTGGCACGCTAAAGAAAATGTTTTTCTGAAACCTACATCACACCAGACCGCATCTCACGATTTCTGAATAATTAGTTAGTGCAACTTTTGTCGCGCAGATATGATTTGATTGAAAACATTATTCCATAATTTATTTATGCTTTAGTGATCAATTGACCATATTAATTATTTCAATTTATTATTCTTTTTATGTAAAGTCTTGGTAGAGATAAAAAAAAAGTCAGCGTCAGCTCGTCGTGTTAATAATGTTTCGGTGACAATAAATCTGAAGTGGAGTACAATGCCATAAACCTCACGGTTTTATCTCACTCCGTTCAAAAGTTACCATTTTTTAATGTTTATTTAAGAAAAACACGTTTCTTTACATACAACTTGAATCTCTTCCACTCTAAAGTAATTTTGACCACATTTTTAGATTTAGAACGGCATTTTCTTTCAGATTAGTCTACTTTTTCTAAAAATTGCCTGTCTACTTACAAAATAACTGCACAAACATCATGAAATTTGCGAAATGGTAATTTTGGATCAAATTCTTTAAACCATAGGTCCCTTACCTTACATTTTTAAAAATGTCTAACCAGCCAAAAACTGCAACTTGTTGTAAGTCTATTTTTCCAACAGTCTATTCAAAACCTCGATTATATTGGATTTTTTATGGGTAATTTCAGTTGGAAGTTGGGAAAAACGTGGACTTATCCTGGGAATTGAATGCATGGCCCAAGAGTTGATCGGACATGTAAATTAATAATTAGCAAATACATTGTGAAATAATTTATTAGTAAAGAAATCAACAGTTCTTCAGAAGAAAAATTAACATTTTAAAAGAACACACTTTTCACGATAAAAAAAATGTGAGACAAACATTTTAAACAAAGATAACATTCTATTTTATTCGGTTTTCAAAATTTTCTCCGTTGTTTCTAATACAAAATCTCACTCTCTTTTTCATTGCCCCTACCGTAACTATTTAACTATCTAAATTTTTCAAAACTTTTGTCTTTTTGATGTGTCTCTGATGGAGAATTCATACAATGTAATCCTCCTCTGGCCAGTGTGTCCTCATTTTTGTTATCCCAAATTCTTTTAGTCTAACACAAAATATAACATCAGCTCATTGTGTTTTCTCAGTTTTTTGAGATTAATGCCAGACACACTGACTAACTTTGAGATGATTTTTTGTATTGTAATGCTTGGTTATCGGATCTTTTGAGAATTTTTATCCACTCTAACGAAACTTATTAAGAGGTTAACCTCGTTTTCAATTTGCAAAGCACAATGCATGTATTTCACCTTGAAATACCGAAGTATAAAACACATAGTTCAATGTATCCATTATCAATTAAGTACATCCACTGAGGTCATAATGGAGTACTGACAAATACCTCATGGGAGATTGTAGTGGTATTAGCAGAAAGCCGAATAAACTTTCCAAATCGTACGTCCCTTTTTAAACAAAGGGAACAATCTTTTTTTAAACTTATTTTCGCATTTTAAGTCGTGCTATAAATTGACACAAGTGTTGGAACAGGTGAAAAGTGACTTTTGGCCAACGGAGCTCCGACGGATTCAAGAGGCGTGGAAAAGAAGAGACAAGTGTTTGCATTAACCAGGGGGTCGCAATAAATCCACAAAGGGGGTGAAATGAAATCTCTCGGAAATGTGTTGGTCTCTAAGGCCGTGAATTAAAAATAGCGGTCAGACTCTTTTGCACCCAATACCGATCGGACCGCTACCCCTTCTCAACCGCATAAAACCGCTCACCCGACGGAAAAACATGGATTCCCTGTCAATTCGGCATTTGTGTTCACCTTTTCCGCCGTCTAACCGTTAGTTGAGTCGTTGGACTTCATTTTCGGTTCGACATCCATTGAGATAATTCGTTTAATGCAAAAAAAAGTTACGGTTTCTTTGGTTCCATGTCAGTGCAAATTTTTGATTAGTCAAGTAAAATAAAATTACAAACTGACTTACATAATACGTATGTTATAAGCACAGATATGGACACGTATCAACATAATCTACTCTCCGTCAAATTAACTAAGACTGTCCAATTTTCCGAATTAAGACGCTATCCCTCCATAAAAATATTCTAGGTCTGCCACGAATTGCGTCCAAACCGTTTCTACTCTCGCAAACAGCTTTCCTCTTTCAAGAGGAATTTTTAACCTGTTGTTTAAACTAGTAAAATCATTTATTATCACTATCGTAATTAATAAATTTATAAACTCGAAATAAAAAGAAAAATCTTTTACTCGGGACTTTCATTTTTGTCTTTGTATAACAATAAGGGAAATAAAGAAATTGTGGGAAAGGTAGTGACAGTGAAGGGATATGGGAGAAAGAACACAAGAAAGAAAGAGGTGAAAGAAAGAAACAAAGAAATGTAAGGAGAACGGGAAAAAGAAAGACATCAAAAATATAGGAAAAGAAAACAGAGTGTGAACAAGTGGGAAAGGAAGTAAGATAGATCAAATCGTAGCATAGATAATCGAAATGAGAGCGTCGTGTACAAAATTGTAAAGCAATATGAAAGAATACGCGGAAAGAGATAAGAATGAAAATGAAAAAGTAAGATAGAGAACGAAAAAAAGAGGCAGTCAGGCAGAAAATGAGAGGGAGCGAGAAAAAATGAAAAATTAATGGCATACGAGAGAGTTTGTAAAAGATAAATACAGAACGCAATATTAAAAAAAGTAGAAAAGAGAAACAAAAAGAGGACGAAAGAAAAAACAAAAGAATTATAACAGATAAAAGAAAGTAGGATAGAAAGAAAGAGAC
Source organism: Cimex lectularius (assembly GCF_000648675.2). NCBI lineage: Eukaryota > Metazoa > Arthropoda > Insecta > Hemiptera > Cimicidae > Cimex > Cimex lectularius. Next base: position 71,045 of record NW_019394182.1, on the reverse strand, counting down.
AGAGAGATAAAATGGAAAAAGATGATGAAGATTAAAAGATGATAATAATAAGTGCAATGAATTACAGTAAGCAGGATAAAAATAAAAATAAAACAATAATTGTTCATATATTTTCTTTTCTCATATTTTTAGGATATGTGTGGTGTTTAGTGGTCGTTAGTTAAGGTTATTTGGAGATCGGGAGATGCGGACAGTGTGACGTAGGTTTTAGAAAAACATTTTCTTTATCCTTCCAACGTTTCGATCTTTATTGAGATCATCTTCAGGCACTCTCAACACGATACACAATAATGACACATCTACACCGAAAACAAACACTCTGAGCCCTGAAGATGACTTCAATAAAGATCGAAACGTTGTCGCCATAAAGAAAATGTTTTTCTAAACCGACGTCACACCAGACCGCTTCTCACGATTCCAAATAATCATATTTAGGATAGTTGAAAAAGAGAAAACAGTGTTTCTATATACATTTGCATACGTGTTTTAAGTAAATAAGCGTTTATATAAAGGCGACAGGTTTCCATTAATTTCCTATATAATATTTTGTATAAGATGAGAAAAAAAATTGCCATTCAAACCACACCCCTTTCTTCATTGCCTAATAAATAACCAATATAGTCAAAATAATAAATACTAGAAAGCTATACAAATAGAATGGCTCTTGGTGATCTTCATGTTTTTTGTTTATTAGGTGACTTTGGGATGAACATAAGTTTTCTAAAGTTAGCCGGACATGTTTCTAGGAAATAGCCTACGTGACAACCACCCTTGGCAGATGTGATTCGGAGAAACTCAGTTAGATTGCTTTAACTCAAAAGTACATTGCTTATTCAGCAAAGAAAGAAAGCAATATCTAACGGAACTAAGCATCCGAGTGTAGTCGACCACTCCAGGTTTCTTTTATTTTCTTAAATACTAAAAAAAAAACAAGTGCGTCTAGTTAAATCTCGATCAGTCTATTTTTAACATGTTAGTTCTTAGTAGATTTTCTGCTATAAATGATACCAAAACCAACGGGCTAGAGAAATAATGAAACTTAATAAGTATTTATAAAAGCAAATAAAGATCTGTACGCACATCGAGATGACATAAATAATCATCATACCACAGTTGTTGCTGGTCATGCTCAAGTGGTTAGTGCAGCAGCGTATTTAGCCGAAGGTCGTGGGTTCGAATCCCGCTCGTGACACTACTTTTTCATTTCAACCAATACCTTACATAAAGTTTAACATTTATGTTCAATTGTTTTATGTAAGTAGTTCAATGTGGTACCCAATGAAATCAAATGTGAAGGAAATCGAAAAAAATTTTCTAAAAAGGCAAGTGCTGGCTCTGTATATGGCTAAATACAGTACCAAAATACAGTAACTTCTGCTAAAAAAGGCTTTTCGAGAGTTATTTTTAGGCTAGTTTTTCTTTCAACCCATCTTTTTTTTATTGTATTGCCGGCAGCCCTTAAACAGGATTTACTCAAGAGTACCTAGCACCAACTTAAGTTATATAATTAAATTCACTAATTCCGTGGTCCGCTTGACCAAGTAATACATTACAATTAATTATGGTTTTTAGTTGAGATAAAAAAGTCAATGGCATGNCGCATTGACTTTTTTATCTCAACTAAAAACCTTAATTAATTGTTAAGTTATATAATTGTATATGTCTTTCTTTTGTGCTAGGAAGTTTGTAAAAATGATAACCTTTTTTTCTGTACTAACATTAGGCTAGTTAGTGAAAAAAAGCACAACACAATTACGTGTTGATCCGCATGCCGTAGCCTTCCCAGATCAAATCCCATTTGTTTAAGCCATTAACAAAATAAATCATGTAAACACACGTTGGGAATTCAAACTTAACACAAGATGTCTTGAATCTCAGCGTACGTTCTACACACGTTCATCCATACAACATATTCGACATTCGACAAGGATTAAGGATTAGTAAGCATCCTCACGTCATATCAATCATTGTCAGATAATAGCGTTGTACATTGGCACATTATTGATTCTAATGATACGGTGTTGATACAATTGTTTTAATATATTCATAAATTTATTAAAACAGTTGTATTAATACCATTTCATTTCATTCAAACCATTACGATTAATTGAAAGAAGTAATTTGGTCAATTAGACCACTAGATACAATGGATTTAACATTTGTTAATATTGACATATGGGTCTATAATTAAACAAAACGGATTTAAATATACGAATTTCATTTTTAAAGTGTATTTGTCATCTGAATATAATCGAATCTATAAGTAGTTAATATATCATATGCATTATTGCATGAAAATTATAACCAAGTTAATGATAAATTAACTTTTTAAAAGAACCATTTTCAAAGATAAAAGCGAATCATTGAATTTAGATTACAATCCCAGTTTCAGTAAATAAAATATAACATTTATTTAATCTTTTTATGTAAGGTTTTGGTTGAAATGAAAAAGCTAGTGTCACAAGCGAGATTCGAACCCACGACCTTAGGTCTGGTCGCTGGTCTAACCATTTGAGCTATTGTGACTTCGATCTACTCGGATACCAGCTCTCGATCTCAATCTATAACCTTTCGAATTTTCCTTCTTTTTGCTATTTTTCTAACTTTTTCATTTCAACCAAACCCTTATATAAAAAGATTAAGTAATTGAAAGAAGTAATTTGGTCGATAGGCCACTAAATATAATGCATTTAATAACTTTTATTGTTTAACAAGAAACCTGAAGACAACACTATACTCTTCACGGCAATACTGACAATATTGGGTTATTTAAAATTAAAGATATTTAGAAGAGAATCTGATAACCAAAAAAATTGCAGGGATAAAAGTGAAATTAGAAATAGCATAAGTTTATAAGTTTAACACTAAACATTGACATTCACAAGCAAGTCAATGGTTATTGGATTTTATTTAAAACGAATTCACTAGTTTTCATGTATAATTTTAATTTAATTTTCAACTTATTCCTAAACATCTAGTTAGTTTTTCATTTCGTTACCATAACCCATTTTAATTTGATTTATTTAGCCATTTTATTACTATTATCTTTGTTAATATAACTATTTTTTCTTATTTAAATTTTCTATAGTTCTAGAGTACTATCAGATTAACAATATACCAGGTAACCAGAAAAGTTTGATTTTTCATGTTATTGTTTTAACACCATTAATCACATTTCTATTTATATAGGATGATTAGGTGTTTACATCACGTAATACCAAGTGAATAATGCGCCATTTCATAAAGAAAAAGTGCTTGAATAGTTCACTGTAAATAATAAAATATTTTCTCTCTCTTGCCTTCAACCACTTTTGAGCAGTACGCACACTTATTGTTTCATCGGCGAACGCAGTGCAAATTTTACGAGCTGCATCGGCCAACATACAAAGCTCGTACGAATTATGCGTTTTGAAGACATAAGAAAGAAAAATATTCTATAATTTACAGTGAACTGTTCAAGACACTTTTTCACGCATTATCCCCTTGGTGTTAGGTGATGTAAAGCCTAATCCTCCTACTTAAATAGAAATGTTGATTAGTAGTATTAAAACAGTAACAAATGAAAATCGCACGAACTTCTCTAGTTACCTTCTACTTTTAAAAAAATGTACTTTTAACAAATTGTAACAGTTGATTGGACAATATTTGCAAAAATAGGGATCAAATATAAGTTACAGTAATATAATTGATAAGGGAAGATCAGACTGAATCTTCAGTTACTTGCCACTAGAAGATGGTCATCAATTATGAAGATGGAAATTTGTTGCCATCATATTTCGTTGTTTTTGTTTTATTTTTAACGTCTCAAGAAATGGCAAAGCAAAATACATCCATATGAAAACATTACGATTTCCTTAGATTCTATCCAGAGTTTTTCTTTGTTTTTGTATTTGTATTTGTTAGAAGACTGATTAATCTTCACTATAATTAAGGCGGTAAAGAACCGAATGTTTTTTAATAGTAATTTCAATTAATTATTCTTTCTAAGATCTTGGTTGAGATAAAAAGACAGTGTCACGAGCGGGATTCGAACCCACGTACTTCGGCTCAATACGCCGCTGCTCTAACCACTTGAGCTACGGTGAGTTTGATCGTCTCGGACACCAACTCTCCATCTTAACCTACAACCGTTTGAGTTTTCCCTTTTTTTGCCATTTTCCATTTTATCTCAACCAAGACCTTAAAAAGAACAATTAATTGATTGAAAGAAGTAACTTGGTCAATTGACTATGAAAACGTAAATGGATTAATATTTAGTATTAATCTTCATATAGTGTTAGCTGGCAATATTCCACGAAAAATTTGTTCATACGACATCTTGATCTTCCCCACATGAATTGGACAATAATCTCACACGAATTATGGGTTTTGAAGCCATAAGAAAGAAAATATTTTGTAATTTAGAGTGAACTGTTTTCTTTGTGAAAAGACGCATTATCCACTTGGTATTTCGTGGTGTAAACCCCTCATCCTCCTATGTAAATATAAATATTGATTAACAATATTAAAACAATAACAAATGAAAACCGCACAAACCTTTCTGGTTACCTGGTAACATTTGAAGTATTTTTTAAATTAAGTAGAATAATTTATTGACCTGTAAAACATGCTGTCGTCAGTATCAACAGGTCATTGTATGATAAATGTTGTAGAATTTATTAGATTTCATTATTTTCGAAATAAAGTACTTATTATTCATTGTCATTTACACCTTTTTAATATATATAATGAACATTATATCATTATATTAATCTTTAAGTAAGGTATTGGTTGATGTAAAAAAGTCAGCGTCAAGAGCGGGATTCGAACTCACGAACATTGCCATTTTTCAAACAAAGTGCAAAAAGGAGGGAAAATTCAAAAGGTGGGGTTGAGATGGAAGTTGGTGACCGAGGGGATCGAAGTCACGGTAGAGCAGCGGCGTATTTAGCCGAAGGTCGTGTGTTCGAATCCCGCTCGTGACACTGACTTTTTTATCTCAACCAATACCTTATTTAAAGATTAATTAATTGAAAATTATATTTTAGTTAAAACAACATTAAACAAGTAGTTATAAGTATGGGTTATAAGCCAAACATATGTAACTTGTTCAGTGACAGCCACAGTAAAAATATTTTCAAATTCATAAACGATGTATACACCAACACAGTTATGATAAGAGAATATATATTTGCATTTTTTTAATTTCACTTTTAAGGGCAGTTTGTACTAATCGGTGTCCAGAGGCGTCTAGGCTGCAAAACCCACGCGACCGGATCCCTTGAAAACAGTTTCGCGCCTGATGTGAATATATAACCATAGAATGTAATTGGTTTATGTAAGTGTCAAGACTTTACGCGGGCATAACTAATGTGACAAAGTTAAATTGCATTAACCGGGTGGAAATGTGTGTTTTTGATGCGGAAAAGGAAGGGGCGTGCGTTACATAAAACATAGTGTTGCTCGTGCCGAGGATCCGTAGTTTAGGGTCGGTGGATAGGTCAGAGACGGAGAGATGGGCTCGTCGCCCGCCCCGTGGGAAATAGCCCACTGTCATCCGTTACCAGTTTCATGGGCGAAATCAGCTCGTATATTTTGTCATAACGCCCGTTTCACCCCTTTAATCAAAGGAAAATTCGGTCGCAAGCCTAAAGTTTCGTATTTATTAAGAGGGGAAGCAATTTTCCGTGCAATTGACAAATTGTCTTCAAATGGGCGATGGGTCACGCCAAGATTTACTTATTAATTCCGAGTCCTTGGAGCGTTGATGGATGGCCCAGCTATGCACGCAATGTCGTTGTTATGAATTTCTCATTTAGACCGTCTTCTATCATGACACTTGAAATGAGAAATTTTTAAAATTTAGTTTTGTATTTAAGCACTAAGATCGGTCATAACGAACGCTCGAAAATTGTACAAAGTTACACAGTACTCCATATGGTAGAATGGTTGTTTGGTTAAAATGACAACTCATGATCACCACAAAGCTACAGCATTTGTTAAAATCTAAATAAAAGAAATCTCAATTATAACATTACGTAACTTGGAATAAACGCCTTCCAAAACAAATATGTCCTTGCATAATCAACAATGAATTAATTAATTTATATACAGGGATATCGTGACTTCGATCCACTCGGACACCAACTTCCCATCTCAACCCACAACCTTTCGAATTTTCCCTCCTTTTTGCCGTTTTTCAAATGTCGTGTAATCAGGATTCGATTCTCGGCAACAAATGAAATGTCTACGAAGAGCTTTAGTGAAGATATACTTCGCTATACTTATTAAATCCATTATATTTGTGGTCCGATTGACCAAATAACTTCTTTCAATTAATTAATCTTTATTTAGAACAATTTGGGCGCAAATAAGAAAATTTTGTAGTTGGAAAACTTTGTTACTCGTTTATATTTCAAATTGATTTTNCCATTAACTTTTTTTCATCTCAACTAAAAACCTAAATTAATTGTAATTAAAAATTTATATTTAAGACCTTAATGGAAGCTCATTTTTTTATTTTTTATAACGTTTTAAACACTTATTATATACCATCCTAGGTTTAAAATCAAAACAAAAACAAATTAACTCATATTTCGAGTGAGTTTTTATAAAAGATGTGGCCTTATATTTTTAGAGTCAGAGGATGTCTAGTTTATTGTAAAAGTAGTAGTTAAGAATAGTTCCATGCGTTATTTTTAATGTCGAATTTGCTGGTGCTATAAGAAATTTAATAAGTTAACGTCTTAAGCCGACCTTCTGATCAGATTTTTTTTCAAATCGTAATTCCCCAGTTTTTACAGATTCTTTTCCATTCTAAAAAATTAACATCGATTCCATCTGGAGTTATTGAAGTTTTACTTCAAAACTCGACAGCTTTAATTTATTAGTTTAACAAAATTGAGAAAATTGAAATTCGAATTGAATAAATTGAGAAAAATGTAATTTGTATTCATTTTTTAAACGTAACTTTAAACAACAACAAGCAGTTACACGATAAATTCATATTATCGAATTCTGCAGGAAAACATAAATATCTCCAGAACTTAGAACGAAACCATGAATTTTTGAATTTCTGGTATATATATTATATAAGTTTACATTAGTTTACATTACATATGTATATAAAAGTTATTAAATGTATGTATATAAAAGTTTACATTCAATGAGTTTTTTTGAAGTATATAGTTCGAAGTCCGGGGTTAGTGGATCTGAAGTAGAAGGCTTGGTGCTTAGGCAGATAGATTACATCAGCATTTATTAAGTTGACTCTAGGCATAATGACGACCTAATATGTAATAATTATAGAATATATATATATATATATATATGTGTGTGTGTGTGTGTGTGTGTGTGTAGAATGTAAATCATTTAATTATTCCACTGGTGGGAGTTTTTAAAGACAGAGAACGTCAGGTAGGGAAAAATGTTTTACTTTGAATAATTTTAAATTATAGAGAAAGTTCAGTACTGACTTTCTGCGTGAAAGGAGCGAAATCTAAAGAAAGTCTGTAACTTTTCAAAATCTCAATTGCCGGCCAGCTGTACTGGTCGTCCGTCACACGTCTATGGCCTATACTTCCCGCCTTTTTTTACGCCCTCTTGTCCGAAATAGGACTTAAATCCTGCCAAATTTCCCCTAGAAGTTGAAGAACCTTTAAGCTTGAAACTTCCTTCGGCGTTTTGATTTGATAAACAAACACTTCCTAAAATTTCGACTTGGTACAAATGTTTCCCCTTGGCCGGAAATTGTCGATCCATTTTATGTTGTCACATCGCAAGTNTATGTGTGTGTGTGTGTGTGTGTGTGTGTGTAGAATGTAAAGGAATTTACTTCAAATCGTGCGTGAAAAAATTCTTCTTCTGAAAGTATCTTGTATAGGAAAATTCTAATTGTACGAATTTTGGAGAAAGATTTTTACTCTCACAATTTGCAATCCTTTCCGTGCTAAAAATAATTATAAACCAGAAACTAAAATATTTAATGATTCGTTCAGGAGCTATTGAAGCTTTCATTCAGAACTCGTTAATCTTAATTTAATACGATCCTCCGTAGTAAAAACTAAGGAAAAAACTCTCGGATACGCATCTAATAGTTTTTGTGCTTGTACCGCCAAAATAAAGTTTCATTAAAATCGATAATTCCACGTCCGTAGCCTCCTGTTGTTAGTATATATTTGTACAATGATTTTTTTTTTTTTACTTCATTTATTTGTATCTACAACTGTACATGTATTATATACAACCAGCAGATTTGGTAATTGTGTCTGTGGCATTACGGGATTTATGGAGAAAGCTACCCATGGTAGCCGCTCGGGATTAATGAAATGATATTAATCATTTAAGAGGTCTCTTATCTATATTCTTTTCAGACAATTATTCAGAAATCGTGAGATTCGGTTTGGTGTGATGTAGGTTTCAGAAAAACATTTTCTTTATCGTGCCACGTTTCGATCTTTATTGAGATCATCTTCAGGGCTCAAAGTGTTTGTCTTCTGAGTAATTGTGCCATTCTTGCGTGTCGTGTTGAGAGTGCCCAGTATGTTTTTCTGAAACCTACATCACACCAGACCTAATCTCACTATTTCTGAATAATTATCGATTAACGGTCACTAATCACTACACATTTCTTTTCAGACGTTTACGTAGTAATTGTGGGGAGTGGAGTAATTGTATTTGTGTGTTAGTGTGATTTTGTAATTTACTATGAAAACGTCTGTAATGTGTTTTGATGGATAAAAAAACTGCTGGGATTTGTTTACGTAAAAAGGGGCAGAAACAATTAGTCTTAAAATTTTGAATTGTAAACTTTGTGATCTTTGAATATTGGAATACTTTGCCGATCCATATATTTGGCACCCGTACATCCTAATAGGTTTGAGTAGGTGTGTATATGTCGAAAGTTTTGATTTTAATGGTAATTTTGATTGTCGGTGAGTAGGTAATAAAGCATTTTAAATCGTTTGTTCAGTATCTGTTTTTTAAATCGTGTGTGTGGATTCCAAGTTAGTCTTCTATCAAATGTAAGTCCTAAATAGTTAACTTTGTCGGATTGAGGACACATTCATTGTATAAGTATATGCTAGGACAAGTCTCACGACGGAGTGTAAAGGTGTTATGTTGTGACTTTATTTTCCAAAGATTGCTCCATTTTTCAATTGTTGATATGTGGTTTTGTAACATGAGTGAAGCTTGTGTAGAAGAGAGATGGCTTGTTAATATGGCGGTGTCATCTGCGTATATGGCGGTAAGTGTATTCTCATTTGTGGGCATACCAGTAGTAAAAATTGTGTACAACAGCGGAGCGAGTATTGACCCTTGTGGCACACCTGCAAGCACTTCTTTCATCCCAGAAGTCTCCGTATCCTGGTTTACTGCTAAAAATCTCTCTTTAAGGTATGATTGTATAATCAGATAATAGGCCTGGGGTAAAAATAATTTTAGTTAGTATAATAATCCCTCATGCCATACTTTGTCGAAGGCCTGAAAAACACACCCTAACCATCCCTAAACAATTAATTTGGCATATTTTTGAAACATTTGTAACTTCAGAAAAGAATTCACTGACTCTATTTGTCCATATAGAGAGCGCTTTTGCTTAAGGTTTCAATTTGTACAATCATTACTTGTATAAAACACTAGTGCTTAGTTTTTAAATAGACGACTTAGCGTCCATACAATAATATCAATAATAAATAAAATATACAATATAGTATACAATATCAAACATCTGTATCGCCATGTGAGTATTTCTCGAAAAAGTATATATAATCGATTTTTAGTTGTTATTATTATTTAGTTTCCCTAATGTTTCAATGATTGCATTCAAGGGCGAGTATACTCCTGACTAATTGTATAAAGATAACGTGGCCGGCGCCACCTGGGCTTTTGTATAATCAGGGGCGATAAAATAAATCTCCGAATGCCTCTTTAGCTGCAACTGTTACCTTTTCGGCTCACAAAAGTTTCGATTATTAGCTCGGCCAAGAAAACTACTCCAACCAGGATTAAACGCAAATATTGTCGGTGGCATTGTTCTGGGGCGTGACAGAATATCTGGGCGAAGCGGCGCAACAACTCCTACACGTTCTGAATAAGCGCTAACTGGAAACGGGAGATAAGGAAAGACTTAATATTAGCATATGAACCGCCGTTATCCAGCCTAGTCTGATTAGATCATAACAGTTGGCACCCATGAACAATGAGACAACGTCGCCGCGGATTAGAGGCAGATAGTCTAACGCTTTCCCGGGGATTAAGACACGTGTTTATAATACGGAGTGGTGTTTATGTTTCCCCAAACAAAGGGCGGTTCCAAAATTTTAAGTCAAAATCTAGACATTCTTAATGACTCTCGTATATCATACAGCGACGAAGTTTAGCGAAAAGGATAACTTTGAAGATTATGGATAATTCAACGAGATGATACTTGCTAAAACTACAGGATGTTCTAAACTACCAAAACAGTTGAATTGTAAACAAATAAATTCAGATACTTTTACTCAATAAAGGAGGGGAGTACAGAAAGAAAACAGTTTTTCGCAGGGTAAGGAGTATCGGAACTACTTTTTTTCTTTTTTAACTTTATTTATTTTACTTAAGAAAACAAATACACTTATATGCACAGTGACCCCAGGCCAATGGCTTCTATTCACTACGAAAGTAATTGGCAATTTAGTTGCTATTGGTAGTCATATATATTGCACTACTGGGTAAAAATTACAAAAAAAAACCCTACGACTAATATTTTTTATTGTCTTATTGTGATACGAATAAAGAACTCTTTGTATGAGTCCCTAGTTTATTTAATAAATTATATAAATAATAAATATATTACATATCAAATAAAGAGAAATATAAATACATACGCCCTATTATATATACATAATACCCTATTAAAAAATTCTCCGTTACAAACCTCGTAGGTGTTCAAGTTGTGGATTTTCGATTAAAATGTCAGAAATGGTGAATTTTGTGTACCTCTTCACCTCCTAACTTCGAAAAATCGCCAAAAATGATTTTCGGCCGATCAGGCTGGTTTTAATCTCATTCGACGCAGAAATTAATCTTCTACAGATCTTGTTTCGAGCTGTTTTACGGTCAGGCTAAGGTTTACTAACAATTTCACGAATAAGGTCAAAAACGTGGTTTTTCGTGGTTTTCTGTAGCTCGGAACTGAAGGGTTTGCGGACACAGATTCATAGGACGTTTTTTTACTCAGTGTTCAATTTCCTATAAGATCTGGAAGTGTGGCTGAATCGATTGGGATGTATATATNGAATTTTAAAAAAATGTTGGATTGATAACTGTAAGTAACTACAGACTCCTGGAGCTTTGCATATTCCCTCGTAAGTTCTGCATTCAATTGTCTTCCAGCGGTATACCCACCTTTTGGATTGCCCTTCTGGAAGACCCAAAAATGTTGCATTTTGTTGAGAAAAACTGGTGTTCAGGGGGCACGTTCAATTTTTCCAGGAAATCCGTCTGGCTCTTGAGTTTCGTGTCAGTTCTTTAATGTTCAATTCAATCAGTTTGCTTTATGTTATAAGCTGACAACGTCCTCAGGTTGGTGATTTAAATTATGTCTTTGTTTCCTAATGCACATCTTGCTGATATGCATTTCATTTACCGTTACGGAAATGCCACAGCTGCAGGGAGAGAATACCAAGCTCGTTTTTCACGTTGAGACGTTCCAGCAGATCGCACCTTCCAACGACTTCATTAGAGGCTGAGGGGAATTGGTTCATTCATTCGAAGAACGAGGGAAGACAATCAGAATTGATGTAGATGAGGAAATGTTGCATTCTGTTGTTCGTGATCCCGAAACCAGTTCACGTGCGTTTTGTATAGACCTTGGAATTTCGCAATAGAAAGTTTGGGTTACCTTCCATCGGGGAGGATTGTACCCTTACCATTTTACAAGGATGGTTGATGTAGATGAGGAAAAAATCAACTCACTGCTGGTGGTCATTTCGTTCCAAAGTTTGCACCCTCTGCTGTTTATAGCAATTTAGTGGACCTAAGTCGAAAAATTAAAAAACCCAAAACGTGAAATTATTTCTTTATATTTTAGATTTGGACAGGGGTTTACAGGGAGTATTTTGTTGCATATAGTGAAGAAACGCCTGAAATTTTCGACACTTATCGCCATCACCCTGTGTACACACATATTTACATATTTTTATAACAAAACTTAGAATGAATAGGTAATACTAAATAAGTACGTGAATAAATAAATAAATAATATACTCACAAATAAATGAATAAATTAAATAACTAAGTTAAGCTTTAATATATTTGAGTCTCGCATTTAGGTCCCATAAGGTTTTGTGTTTGGCTCTGGGAGAAAACTGCTGTTTGTACTTAATTCGTCCCTGGGTTTTTAATATATATAGATTGTCCTTTTTAGGTTGCCCGATTGAATTTCTCTTGAATAGGTAATATTATCGAAAGACGAAAAAAAATGTATTTAATCATAAATGTAGCCATCATCATCATTATGTAGCCGAAGGTCGTGGTTTCGATTTCGCTCACTAGCTTTTTCATCTCAACCAAGACCTTAGATAAAATGAGTAATTAATTGAAAGAATTAATCTGGTCAATTATGACCGCTAAACATATATGGATTAATATGTATTTTATATTTTTGTCTAGTTTTAAATTTTTACCGCTCTTTTAAAATATTTGTTACTTCAGAGCCAGTACAGCTTTGCAATTTTAAATGAGAAGGAATACGTTTTTATCCGCTGATTTAAAATTTGTTTCACTCTGAAAACGATTACGCAATCAGAGTTTAAATTTGTCAATTGTATATATTGTTCTAGCTGAGAAGTATGTTGACAACAAATATTTTAAAAAAGTAGTAAAAATCTAAAACTCGGCCAAAATATTTAATAATCTTTTCAAGAGAAATTCAGCCAGACCATTTAAAAGCGACACCCTATATATAACCAATTAATTAAAGAAAATAAATCTAAAGCATTTTTTCCGAATATTTAAAAACAATTCTAATTGATTGACAATTTCTGATGATTCTGTATTTCGATATTTCTAGTTGGCGACCTCCCATCGTTCAGAAAATTGCATTACAAACTTATTTGAATAAAAAAAATACCAATTACATATTAATTTATCATGAAGTGAAGGTTAAATGTTTATAAAATACACGTTGGTCATCCGCACGGCCGGTGAACACGGTTAAGCCCAAATGTTAAGACCACTTTTGCCTTTTCAACCATAAAATATTAAGCTTTGCGATTTCACGAGGTTTAACACCTAAACACTGTTTAATTATTTATCCTGTTTTGAAAACTAGTTTTAGAAAAGTAATTTAATTTGCAGGTCATGCCTGGAATTAGCTTTATTATTCCAGAACATTTTCTACACTACAACGGTTATTCGTTCAGTGTACACTTCAAAATATTCATTACAAAACACTGTATGTGAAAAACAACGCAAAGCAGGATTGAACACTATTTTGAGATTATAATAGCTACAGATCTACTTGGATTTGTTCACTATTTTTTAGTATAATTTATTTTTATTGGAAAATTAATAAGACTGATTGGCATTCCTACTTACTCTTTTTATCTCTTTGACTTCCTCCTTTTTCCGCCTTCCTTTGTTATCTCTCCATCATATCTATTTATCTATATTTCTATCCTAATACGGGATATCAACTTACAGATTATTTGATTTTTTTCTTAATTCTCGGCAATTTCTGAAAATAAATATCAAAAATACCACAATTTTCCTGAAGAGAATGTAAACGACGTTCCCAATAATAACGTGATGTAACAAACTGGTTAAAAATAAACGCAATTAATAAAAAAATAATTACCTACACTGATTCACGCCAAACAAGCAAAAAGAAAATTAATTTTCTCAACGTATATTGCAAAATGAATAAGTTCAAAGTTTACATTGATAAAACGCAAACTAACTGGTTGATTGTGGGATTTAGTAAAAAGGCTAGTAAAAGAAAGGAAAACGAAATTCTATGGTAACAACAAGCAGGACAAATTGAACGAAATTTGACTATCTCGGCTTTGAGCTTCAGGGATATTTTTAGAACAGGCTACATGTGCCTTTAACAAAAGGTCAAGCGGCATTAATGTGATGTTGCCTCGATCATTATGAGGAACAAGATCTGTGCAATGAATTGCTCTTGTTTAGTTGAAAATTGCAAACACAATTTTTTTCAAATCCATTATAGGCTTACCTATATCTAACCCGGTTGCGTATTTCAGAAATGAAATGGAATTTGTAATCTAGTAATCCGAATTTAAAAATAAAATACTGGGAAAACTGGTGTCTGTATAATAAAATATATAAAATTACAAAATAATCATGGTTTTTCTTTTTTTCTTCTTTTTACGAGGTTTCGCAACAGCAGAGGTTATATCAACCATCGGTGTGCCGTTGTTTTTGAAAAAAAGCCCATTTGTAAGTATGTCGGGTTCGAATGCAGGGCCACTGGATTCGAACCCGGGACCTTTACCTTAGTGATGAGCGCCGTGTCAACGCCTAAACCGTTGCGGCCACCCCCCCCGGTTTTTCTGTCTTATTATATTTTATAAGTAGATATTCATAATGAAAGAAAGGATTGATAGTGAGAAGGAAATAGAAGAGACAAAATTTGTCATTTTTGGCCTTCTGGTTGATGGATATATTGAATAACTATTTGGAGATAGTGAGGGGCGATCTGTTCTGACGTAGGTTTAAGAAAAACATTTTCTTTATCGTGCCAACGTTTCGATCTTTATTGAGATCATCTTCAGGGATTCCACACAACAAACATTTCTACATAGTCTAATTCTTCAACAATCTGGTTATCCATTCCCTAATTATCTTCGTCTATATAATCCTGAAAGGATAACCAGGCCGAACCATTACCCATTTTTTTCCATTGTCCTTTCACCTCAAAGAGGCCGACTTCTCATATAAAAAGGTCTTTTTATCCCTTCTTCCTTCCTTACCACTTCAAAATCCAACGTGTATAAGCATAAAACCTCAATATTTCACTGGCACATTCAACACGACACACAAAAATGACACATCTATACAAAAAACAAACACTTTGAATGAGTACAAAAACTTTGATTGAATCTAAAATTTCTAGCATAGTATAAATTCATTTTTTTCACATCCTACATGTATTCGTATAATTTAAACTATTTTTATAAATCCCAGGCTATGAAGATGATGTCAATAATGATCGAAACGTTGGTACGAAAAAGAAAATGTTTTTCTAAACTTTCCTCACACCAGACCGCATCTCACGATCTCCAATTAATCATTAACTAACGGTCACTAAACACCACACATATTGAATAATGTTAAATATTAAAAGACATTATGTCTGGCATTCGGGTTAACGGGTCAATTTTTTTTCAAAGTTTTTCCTTTAAGAAATAGAGGAACGTTTGAGTCGTTCACATCAGAATCAAAGCACGTTGTCCCTAGTTGCGCTATATTTTTTTTTCTCGGCCGGGACAAACTCCAAGGAGAAAATAGAATATTCGTAGGCCAAGGGGGAAATGAAGTATGGATGGTATTATTACCATGGGATTTCCTCAAGAGCCCCATATCCGACGGCCAGGAACGTCCCTTACGTTTTACCCAGTGACTTTCAAAGCGAAAAGATTCTCTTTCGGCCACTGGAGATTTTAACACACACACACACAAACCCGACGATGGTGATGATAGCCTCAAAAGAATAAATATTACTTACAGGGTTAATGAACAAAAATGGATCTAATTTCAGGACTAACTTACAAGAAAACTATGTTGTTTCCAGAGAAGATAGATACAATAAATTACAGGCTTTCCAAACAAATTAAGGTGAAAATGGAAATAAAATGACCTGAAAAATGTAAAATCTTTCAAAATATACAATAAAAACCATGCATATATATGAAAATTGACATATGTAAATGCCTGTTGAAATTTTTTTCTGAATGATCCGGCCCCAGGAGATTTTAGCACTCACACACACACACACACAAA
This sequence comes from Cimex lectularius, assembly GCF_000648675.2. NCBI lineage: Eukaryota > Metazoa > Arthropoda > Insecta > Hemiptera > Cimicidae > Cimex > Cimex lectularius. The sequence goes on along the minus strand of NW_019394182.1, from coordinate 55,058 downwards.
CCCGACGATGGTGATGATAGCCTCAAAATTCTAAATATTAATTAATGGGTTAATGGCCAAAAATGGATCTAATTTCAGGACTAACTTACAAGAAAACTATGTTTTTCTTCAAAGAACATAGATGAATATAAGAAATTACTGGCTTTCCAAACAAATTATTATGAAAATGGAAATAAAAGTACCTGTAAAATGTAAAATCGTTCAAAATATACAATAAAAACCATCTATACATGTTATATATGAAAATTGACATATGTAAATGCTTGTTGAAATTTTTTTCTGAATGATCCGGCCACTGGAAATTTTAGCACGCACACACACACACACACAAACCCGACGATGGTGATGATAGCCTCAAAAGACTAAATATTAATTAAAGGGTTAATGACCAAAAATGGATCTAATTTCAGGACTAACTTACAAGAAAACTATGTTTTTTCTCCAAAGAACCTAGATGAATAGAAGATATTACAGGCTTTCCAAACAAATTATTATGAAAATGGAAATAAAGTACCTGAACAATGTAAAATCTTTCAAAATAGTATACAGTAAAACCATCTTTACATGCCTATATATGAAAAAAATGTTGAAATATTTTTCTGAACGGATCTTGGTTAAAAGAAAACACTTGGTTGCCCTTTGGTTAAATCACATTATCCGTAAATATAACGTGGACATCCTAGATATTGAAATAAATAATTTGCGATACCAAGCAAAGTAGCTAAGTTTAATTATGTAATTTATTAAAATCTTAAATTACTTAAAATCTTTTTTTTCTTGACCGTTAGGGTCCATTGGCAAGAAATATCCGACATACGTGCAATTAAAAAAAAATCAATTATCACAAAAGTTTTATTAAGATTTATCCTTTCTTTATTTAGAAATTTAAAGCAATGTGTAGAATCTTTCAATTAATTAAACTTTATGTAAGGTATTGGTTGAGATGAAAAATTAGTGTCACGAGCGGGATTCGAACCCAGCAGCCGAAGGTCGTAACTAACTTAACTTTTTGGTGTCCAAGTGGATCGAAGTCACGAGCTCAAGTGGTACAGCATCGGCGTAGCCAAAGCCGTGGGTTCGAATCCCGCTCGTGACACTGACCTTTTCATTTCAACCAATACCTTACATAAAGATTAATTAATTGAAAGAAGTTATTTGGTCAATCGGACCACGAAACATAATGGATTTAATGTGTAGAATATTTTTAAATGAATTTACAATTTTTTAAGCAATCATGTTATAGTTTGTATTTACATTGGCACATTTTGTGCAGTTTGAAAATGTTTTTTATGAGACTTTTTCCATAAGAGAAGTAATATTAATTTGTTTGTTCCGCTTTTGTAAGTAGTAGAAGAAATATTGTGAACGGGGCCAGTCCTCAGTTGATGCGTTTGGTATGCAAACTCCATGAGGATGATAAGCCCTGGGTCAGGGCCTTTCAGCGGCTCTAATCCCTCGGTTTTATCCACCCTTCAGGACAAGAGCTTACACCTCTTTAACTAGGTTGTCGCCGGTGGCCGACCTCAATTAAACACAACACCTCCTCCCTGTAAGCCCGAGGTCTCATATTAATTTCACCCTAATCCCAGAGAGTTCCACCCGCTTACCAGCTGGACTGACTAATAGTAATGCTCGTCACGATAAAAATTCGTGAAAGATTAGTCGACTTTGGCCGGAATAAACATGTACAAATATCAACAAAAGGTTTTAAACGAAAAGAACATTCGATAATTTTGGACTATTTGTCTTTGCAGTTTTGGTTTTCAATTCGTTATCTTCAGTTAGATTTATTTGATATTTTCCCCATTCGAGGTCATTTTAAAATTGAGTTAAATTTAAACAGGGGTAGACATGTGTTTTTAAGATAACCAACAAAGAAATTATTAAAATAAAATTAATATTTTTTCATATTTAAATAACGATTATGATCATTCAATAAAATTTACTTTATACTTAAAATGCGTATTAATATTTTAATTCATACAATATAAATAAATAAATTCAACCAGAATTATGTTTAGTCTCTCCTGTTTCAAAATTAATGAAGTTGAATTTTAACAATTCTAGCCGAATCAGTCCCACTTAAAACCATCACTCAAACAAATTTGAAAATTAAAAATGGTACAACTTAAAAAAATAAATAATCAAACACCGGAATGTTACAAAAAAGCCTTATACAAAAAGACTGACTATTCAAAGATATATTTACAAAATCAAATTGTGAATACATGGGAGAGATTTTATCTGTGTTTTATTGCCCTATCTTTAAAATGGACCAACTATTGTTGTAATATGGATGATTTTCTAATATATATATATATATCAATACCTGTAATTTGAGGTTATTATACACTGTATTGTCTTGAGAGGGAGTCGACAACCATTGTTGTTCTCCCAGTTTTGTGCGAGGTTAGTCCTTGATGAGGAGGTCCCGAGGCCATCTCCGCTTTAATCGACAGACAGGATTGTAGTGATGGATTGGGCTAGTGGATTGGGTGAGTGGAGAGTTTGTCGTGGAATTGGGTGAATTTAGGCGGGATTAATTTATTTACAAAAGGTATTTTGAGGTCATTGTGGAGGGTGAAGATCAGACATAGTAAGGGGCGTTAACTATAATTATTAAGGACTTTGGATTGGAAGGATTGAATTCGTTGGATGTTAGTAGGTTTAGCGGTTCTAGTCCGTATGTCCAAATCGGTTTCAGTAGTGTTCTGTACAGTGCTAGTTTGTTTTTTGTCGACAAATTAGATTTGCGTCCGAGTAGGTTATAGAGTAGTCCGAATCGTATAATCACTTCCTGTCTTTTTATTTGGATGTGTTGTTTCCGCGTCCGTCGTGAGTCAACAGAGAGCCCGAGATATCGTACGCAGTCAGCTTTGGGAATAGTTGAGGTTGTGTGAGGAGTTTTGCTTCGGAGGGTAAATGTAATATGGGTGCACTTGTTTTCATTCATTGTTATTCTCCATATTTTTCCCCATTCTGCGATGCGTTGTACGTGTGATTGGAGCTCCTCCGAAGCATTTTCAGAATCGGGATTGGACGAAAGGACGGCTGTGTCGTCCAGGATGCATGGAGAGTAGAAGGTGTGGATGGGATGTCTGATGTGTAGAGGAGGAACAAGACCGGTCCGAGCACACTACCCTGTGGTACTCCCACTCCCACAGGTCAGTAGTCGGAGTAGTATCCCTTGCCGGATTCTGAATTATCGTCCAGTAAGGTAGGATCGAAGGATTAGGTATAAGGTGTTAAAAATGTTAAGGGTGGCCACTATTTTTCCTCTCAGTGTAACTACTGGTTCATCACCCCGCAAACAAATAGAATTTCGTAATTGTATTTTATGTTTTTTTTCTTGTATTGAATTTTATGGAGCATGTGTTTTCTTTTCATAATGGTCAAGAATTTAAGGTTGCTATATTAGTTTTGAAGATGAATTATTCGTCGAAAAATCTCAAAACTATTTCTCAAATGCGGTTTGAATCTGTAATAACCCAATTTATGAATGTATAATTTCCAGAAAAAAGTGACTCCAATTTGGTTTGTTAATAAATTTTTATTATATATAAGCATTATTATAAAAAAATCCTACGCTTGACTCATTTATTTTTTAAAATATTATCAGTGTCTATGGAAATTAGTATTGTGTGGTGATTAGTGACTGTTAGTCTATGATTATTCGGAAATCGTGACATGCGGTCAGGTGTGACGTAAGTTCCAGAAAAACATTTTCTTTATCGTGCCAACGTTTCGACCTTAATTGAGATCGTCATCAGGGCCTGGGGCTTACAAACATTGTTTAAATTTAGCAAATACATATAGGATGTGGAAAAAGTGAATTTATACAATGTAAAAAAAAGTTTTATATTCAATCAAAGTATTTCTACTCACTCAAAGTGTTTGTTTTTTGTGTTATTGTGCCATTCTTGCGTATCGTGTTGACAGTGCCAATGAGATATTGCTGTTTTGTGTTTATATAGGTTGGATTTTGAAGGGGCGGGAAGGAAGTCGGTGTAGAAAGACATTTTTGTATAAGGAGTCGGCTTCTTTGAGGTGATTAGAGGCGACGATGGGAAAAAACGTTGGTACTACTAATACTACATCAAATCTGTCAAATACAGACAAACAAACACACATTTCCATGCCGTTGATTCACGTCCTATCACATAAATTAAACACATTTCTCTCTTCATATAACTTTAAAATAGCTTTCAAAAACTATAAAATAATTCACACACTTTTTTCCAAAATTAGAGATCCCACAACAATAACAAATAAATCTGACGTAATCTACAAAATCAATTATTTAAATTGTCCGGCAACTTTCATCGGTCTTATATCCCAATATTTGGACAAGAGAGTAAAGCAGCATATCTATGATTGCAAAAAACCCAAGCAAAATCCTACAGCACTCGCTAACCACCATTTTGAACACAAACAACAATTTCGACTTCAACAATCCAAAAATATTACACACAGGACAAAACAAACATAAACGTAACTTTTTAGCAATGGTTTACATCAACAGAGATCATGCATCAATTACAGAACAGACACATCTAAACTCAGTCGCAGCTACGCCAATATCATTAATAAATTTCAATACAGATAACATACCTACATCATCACATTACATTCCACACATCAAATATTTTTCACATAGTCTAATTTCCCAACAATTTAGCTTTCCTTTTCTATTTATCCCTTTCTATATAATCTTGAAAGGATAATCTGGCCGAACCAATTACCAACACATTTTTTCCCTTCGTCGGCTCTTTTCATCTCAAAGAAGCCGACGCCTTATACAAAAATGTCTTTTCTATACCGACATCCTACCCCACCCCTTCAAAATCCAACGTATATAAACATAAAACAGCAAAATCTCACTGGCACTCTCAACACGACACGCAAGAATGGCAAAATTACACAGAAGACAAACACGTTGAGTGAGTAGAAATACTTTGATTGAATATAAAAAATATATATTTTTTGCATTGTATAAATTAACTTTTTTTTACGAGGGTTCGTAACAGCAGAGATTTTATCAACCCTCGGGGTGCCGGTGTTTTTGCAAAAAAGTCCATTTCTAAGTATGTACCATGTTACGTAAGATTTTATTTTGGAGTGTTTGTATGATTTTGATATTGCTGTATTTGGTACAACCCCATAGTTGAATACCATATGTCCACATAGGCTTTATGACTTGTTTATACAATAATATTTTATTTTGTATAGCTAGATTGAAGCCACGTCCTATCAACCAGAATAGTTGTCTATACCTTAAACCTATTTCTGTCCTTTTTTTCTTTACGTGTTCTTTCCATCTCAGCTTGGCATCTAAGGTCATTCCCAGATATTTAGCTGTATTGCTGTATGGTATAGTAGTTCCATCGATTATGAGCGACGGAACATGATCCATCTTTTTGTTTGTAAAGATTAGATGAACTGATTTATGTTGGTTTAGCTTGATTTTCCATTTTTTTGTCCATTCGTTTATCTTATTACACGCATTTTGGAAGATTTTGGTTGAGTGGGTGATAGTCGGTCCTAGTGATATCACCGCTGTTGATGTATTTGTTAAATTTAAACAATGTTTGTAAATCCCAGGCCTTGAAGATGATATCAATAAAGATCGAAACGTTGGCACAATAAAGAAAATATTTTTCTGAAACCTACGTCGCACCATACCGCATCTCACGATTTCCGAATAATCGTAAATTAGTATTTTAAACTATTTTATATGTTCTTCGTGAAATGACGTTTTACAGATTTTGTACAAACTCAGACCTGAATAGAGTTTCAAACTTTTTTTCTTCTTTAAATATAATAAAATTTACAGATTTAAGTTACGACGAAAAGAACTTTCGAACTTTTCTTGAGGAAGCTGAATTGTTCGAGCGCCTCAATAGTGCTCCAACGTTTTGAATCATAAGCAAAGAAATTCATTCGAAAATATTAATTCCTTAAATTGTAATAACAAATTTTTTATGGTTCAAAAATTATGATCTGAAAATCGGTTTATTTTAGAAGTCTATAACTCCAGGTGATATTCAGTATGGATCATTACTCCAATATTGATTATATAAGACAAACCATTCAAATCACAATTTTTATAGCAACAATCTTTTACGCTTAGTTAATTTGAATGAACATTAATTTTTTATTACCACTCATTCGTTTAAGATGTTTGTAGTTTTATGATGAAAAACGGTCAGCAGGAAAAAATGTTTTTTCTCGAAGGCGATTTGTGATAAAAGAGGGTTGATAAAACGGCGAAGTCCTCCTAATAGCAGAAAGGCGGTCGACGGGGGTGAGGATGAATGCCAAGGCGATGCAGATGAGATCCCCGACAATTCCACCCCTGACGGTTATTAGAGGATATTAAAAGCCCGAATAACACCGAGCTTAACAATTTTACTCCTCACCCCCCGCCGACGCCCCACAAAAGCTTCAACCAGCCTGGAAGAAAGTCTAATTACATAACTATTGACGAGGCATCAAGAGGCCACGTGATAGGATTCAAAACTTAGTCAATTACGAGTTTCGACTCAAATTTGGCTCTGACGGCCGTCCAACTCGGCAAATGAAAAATGACAAGTCCGAAATCGACATCGCTTTCTAATTAAACCCCGGGATGGGAGAAAATACTTGTTGAGTTTGATTGCAAAATCATCGTTTATCAAGTGATTAAAGAACTCTCCGAATGTTTTTGTTAGGATGGTGACAATTAGAAAAAAAGTTCATTAGAGTTTCTAGCAAATTGCGATGATGGGGAGAGGGAGAGAAATGAAAAGTCAAATATTTGATCATCTGAATAGCTTCGATTTTGTTGAACCGTCAATTTTGTTTAAAAAGGTTAGTTAAAAATAGGGATGTAACTTTTTAATCGCTCAATTTCCTATATAAATTCAAAACACATACTGATTCGTTCATCATTTAAATTAATTAATGGTTACAACATTTACAAATATTTAAACCGTAATAAGTAAAAGCCGAAGTGTAATTATCCTACATTCAACATCAAAACGACTGTCCTCGAAATACATAATGTGTACAAAGACGTAGTATGCCTTTATGGAACAATTTAATTTTTTATTGTTGGTCTAATTTGCATAAATTTAATCTTTACCTACTTCGCTCATAATTCAAACCATACATCTAAAGAAATTACAATCGAGAAAGGGTTAAAACAAACTTTCACAAAGATAACCACAAAAATAAGAATTATGTTCATTAAATTAAGATTAAGATTTATGATGATTTATTATTAATGAAAACATTTTCTTTATCGTACCAACGTTTCGATCTTTATTGAGATCATCTTCAGGGCTCAAAGTCTTTGTTTTCTGTGTAGATGTGCCATTCTTGTGTGTCTTGGGCACTCTCAACACAACACACAAGAATGGCACATTTACGGAGAAAACAAACACTTTGAAGCTTTGAAGCCCCTTGGCCAGTCTGTGCTGCGAGCTGGGGGTCTTGCCTCCCGAACTTCGGAGAGAGCAACTCACTCTCGGTTACGCGGCCGGGCTCTTGGCCGCGCCGGAGCACCCCCTGGTTATGAAGATCCTCCACTGCCCATACAGAGTAGTTTACTACAGGCTTCGCTCGCGGACGCGACCCTTCGGGATCCGCTTCGGTGAGTCCCTAGGGAGGGCCGGATTGGCGCTGGGAACGGTGTTTCGGTTGGGCCACCGGCCGACACCTCCCTGGACCTTTCCGGCCGTACTCGTCCACGACGATCTGGCGAACTTGCCCAAGTCGTGTACACCGGCTAGGGCTAAGGCTAAGTTCCTTGAACTTAGAAATAGATACGTCGGTTTTCGTCTGATTATTACAGACAGATCCAAGACCGGCGATGGTGTGGCGTGTGCTGTGTATAGCGAGGGAGTGGCCCCTTATGCAAAGAAAGGTTGCTCGATGTGTCCCACATATTAGAGGCGTGTCATGCCTTTGTGCCATACAGAGAGCGTGTAGGCATGCCGCCGGACTTAAGAAAAGTTCTCGAGCACTGTAACGAGTTTCAGAGTCCCCTGTTCCGCTTTTTAGGGGAAATGGTTTTTTTTTTTTTTTTATATAGTATGTCTTATGTGTTGTGTGTCTATATTTTTTGTATGAGTGCATGTATTTATTAGCGTGAATGGCGAGGGTTGAGGGTGAAATATAACGTCATCATCACCCCTCGAACGATGAGAGCGTAAGAGTGTGGGTTCGGGGTCGATGGCGGAATATATTTATAAAAGTACTCCATCGACCAAAAAAAAAAAAACCACTGGACCTACTACACATTCGAAGTCAAGTCGACTAGTCTTTACTGGATTACTGTGTAATGAGAAGTTACTATTATTATTAGGAAATAAAACACCTTATGGATCAGTGGGTTAAATAAATAAACACTTTGCAAACTATCAAAAATTTTGAAATTGACGGAAAGCTGTTCTGTTTTAATGATGACGAACTGAATAATATCACTGATGAATTAGCCTGCATTCTAGGTTCTAAAAAATACAATACATATACAAACGTGCACCATTTTGTATAATTTAGTCAGCTACCACCTTAGTTACATAGTTTTATTAATAATAGAATAATCGTTAGATCATGTTAAACATTGTATACAATGATAAAGAGTGTTATAAGAAAAAAATTATCCGTTTAATTAAGTGCTTTTTACTTTCTAAACATTCGAAACAAGTAAATAACTCGCTTTTTTTTGTAATACGTCATAAATTCATTTGATACAACGGTCGGATTAAACCGCAGATCATTATTTAAAATTTACTACCCGTTAGATAATTTAAAAACCAAATATGAGAACAAGTTGTTATAGTTTGATTCTCAATATATCATGTTTTAATGATTTTATAGATTGTGTTTCTTTGACGGTTCTCCATACTGAAGAGACTAAAAACTAGATCGTACACACTGGATAGGCATGACTTGCCTGAGGCTAGCTAGTTATTCCTACCCCTTATATTTCGATGTTGTGTTCGTCATGTATGTTGATCATAACTTGTGTAATATACACTATGTACTATGATTATTTGCAGGTCAAGGCCGTAGGTTTTACAAAAACATTTTCTTTATCGTGCCAACGTTTCGATCTTTATTGAGATCATCTTCAGGGCCTGGGATTTAAAAACATTGTTTAAATTATACAAATACATGTAGGATGTGAAAAAAAAATGATTTTACACAATGCTAGAAATTTTAGATTCAATCAAAGTATTTGTACTCTCAAAGTGTTTGTTTTCTGTGTAGATGTGCCATTATTGTTTGTTGTGTTGAGTGTGCCAGTGAGATATTTATGTTTTATATATAGAAAAACATTTTTAATGAGGAGTCGGCTTCTTTGAGGTGAAAAGAGCCGACAATGGGAAAAAATGGGTTAGGCCTGATTATCCTTTCAGGATTATATAGATAGGGAAATTAGGGAAAGGAAAGCCAAATTGTTGAAGAATTAGACTATGTAGAAATGTTTGATGTGTAGAATGTAATGATTGTTTTATATGATATATTATATGCTTGGTGTGATGTGATGATGATACATGTATGTTATCGATATTTTTCACATCCTATACGTATTTTTATAATTTAAACGATGTTTGTAAATCCCAGGACCTGAAGATGATCTCAATAAAGATCGAAACGTTGGCACGATAAAGAAAATGTTTTTGCAGTAGTAAAAGAATGTTATAATTTGTATAATTTTTAAATATAGATAAATTATTGTTCAATGTGAAATAAAAATACATGTTTTAACTGATTTAAAACCGTAGAAAAATTTATCTTTCAACCCGTCTCCTAAATTGCAATCTGAGCCTCTGACATTACCATTTCTTTGAGAAAAGTATTCAGTTTAAAAGGCCGTATGAATTGGACGGTATCACAATGGGGAGAAAAAGATGCCCTCTCTGACCACCATTACAGAAATAAGTCGTAACGACCATGCTCGGGCTTATTTCTAAAGAAGCCATCAAGCCATTTGTATAGGCTAACGTTTCTCCAGAGAAGAATCATCATCTTGACATTTATAAGTGTCCATCGCATGTCGCCCTTACGACATCATCAGTACGAATACCTCCCAGAAGGAGAATTTCTAGTTTAAAGATACAACGATTTTCTTTTTATAATATCCTTCACGCCTTTATTAAAATTAAATGAATTTTAATCATAACTTCGGTGAATTTTTACTGAACAGTATAGCTTCATGTTGAAGTGGAAAAGTAGGATCAGTTCGGGTAGGCTTGTATAACAATTTTAGCTTATAAGAGCAACAGGTGGGACAAGACGCCATTTCGGCGGAATTTGTGCACGAAACGTGTCCAGCGGCTGTTACTTTTGGCTTTGTTTCCGTACCATCAGCGAACACAATCTGCTTCTGGAAATACCAACCCTTCATGTACATGCAAATGGGCCACCTTCGAAACCGAGGAGCCGAGATACTTTCCAGCAAGAAATCAAAATGTCTGCCTCACACTTCGTAATTCAACGGCAGTCTATTGCCTTTGAAAATTGCACAAATGCGTATTAAAATTTATTTTTATTTTTATAATATCTCGTTATAATAAACATAATCGACCGGTTTAAATATAGCGGTGAAAGGTGATTAAACAGGACAGTTTTGTTTTATTGTAAAACGACCGCGTTATAACCATCAATTAAGATTTTTTATTTTGATCCATTTATCATTTATAATTATTATGACATACAAATGTTGACGTCAACACTTACCATAATTAATCCATATTTATTTAGTGGCCACATTTGACACATTAATTATTCCAATTATCTATCCTTTTCATGAAAGAAAAAAAATGGCAAAAAGAGGGAAAAATGGTATCCGAGTGGATCCGAAGCCAGGGTAGCTCAGTGGTTAGAGCAGGGGCGTATTTAGCCGAAGTTCGTGGGTTCGAATCCCGCTCGTGACACTGACTTTTTTATCTCAACCAAAAACCTACATAAAAAAGAATAATTTTAATTTATCTTGCTTTCTAAATCATTATGGTATTTACAAATGTGTATATATATATATATGTGTGTGTGTGTATATATAAAAAATCTCGATCTGTCGAAGGAAACCGACAGATGTAGTAAACTGGGTGTGAAAAGGTCGCCTCCTCTCCGTATTCCGATACGGTTTAAAGGTATTATGAAGAAAATAATGACAACAGGGAGTCAGGGCCTGGAATATAATAGTGGTGGCGTCTGTAATGAGAACACTCAAACATTCGGGGCACGCAATCCTCGGGTGTAATACCGTTCGGCGTTCGGTTGCTCCTGCCGAGGGAGAGGTAGAAGCGAAAGGGAAAGAGATATAGAATCGAGGGGAGATCTTGGGGGAGAGAGAGAATGGGGTCTCGAACCGATTTTAATACTCATCCCATAAGAAGTGTGATTACTGCACCTGGAAAAATTTGGTATTCGACGTAAATTTTGTGTATAAATCTTTTTTTTTGTTTATTTGAAACAATGTAATCAAATAAATGATTAAATGTGAGTTTATTTCGTTTTCTTTGCATATATTTGTTTCATTCAAACCTATTTATTGCACCGTCGTTGCGGCTTTCATCTCCAGTGGATCATTCCGTTGAGTGTATTATGTAATCGAGTGAATATCAATAAATTCATAACGCAATTGTTTTAGTGAATGACATAAAAGCAAGTGTAAATAGCAGACGGTAAAAGGATTTGACATGTAATTCAGCGTTGAAACAGCATTCGAACCCATGCAGCGTTAATTCCTATAATTAAACTCGGCTTTGTTTTCATTAGGCCACTTTGTGTCTACAAAACGCATATGAAATGTTTAAAAATCAGAAATCCGACGGACTAAGCAAGTAAGTTGTACCGTTGATGGAGGAACACAGGGGAAGAGAGACTCGTTTTTTGTTGTTTAATAATAAAAGAAACGCTTATGATAATTTGATATAGGATCGTTAAAAATAATACTGACCATCCTATAAAAATCCAAAAATCCGGAAACGCGTTTGACAGATCAAGACAGCGAGGACAAGCGGACCTAATAGATCATAATCGACCAAGTTACAGGTTCAACACCGCGTTCACATCAAGAAAAAATCTGACAGACAGCCTAACATCAATTCCACTAACCAAAGACAAGTACGAAAAAGCATTGAACAGAACAAAAACCACAGGACCAATAACGGCTGTAACACAAACTCGTGTTAATTACCAAAATAATAAACAAAACACGCACACAAAAAGAAAACAACAACTCAAAAATGTTGGCCCTAAATGGACCACATTCATATTCAATGAAATGAAATTTGCAATAACTGTAATAACTTTGGGTCCTTTTATTTGCTTAGAAAGGAGATTTGTAAATATTTTCATTGTAAATAATATTAGATTAGTAGAATTTATATTGTGTAATTGACTTCATTAGTGGTGATACTCCTGCAATAAGATTAATAATAAAAAATAATTAATCTTTATGTAAGGTATTGGTTGAAATGAAAAAGTTAATGTCCCGAGCGGGTTTCGAACTCACGACCTTCGGCTGGTTGGTTCGAATCCCGCTTGTGACACTAACTTTTTCATTTCAACCAATACCTTACATAAAGATTAATTAATTGAAAGAAGTTTTTTGGTCAATCGGACCAAGAAATATAATGGATTTAATAAAAAAAAAGGAAAATTACTACGACAAAACATCTACAAGACGGAGCAACTGGAACAAAATGGTATATATATATATCTTACTATCAACTGGAACTCCTTATAGGAGTACGCCAACAATTTTCAAATTTTTTCTTTTACCGATTTTCTGTTTAGTTATATTGTTAACGCTAATCGGGTCAGAATTCATTTATTACCGCAAATTAGATATATACATTTTTCAGATATTCCATTTTGCTATCGTACGCCCTTCCGTTCATCCCCGTGGATAACTGGCGTCCCATCATATACGATTGTCGTTTGCTGTACATAATGACACCAATTGGCGTCCTGTTTTTTCCTTACTTCTCCGAATTCCACTTCTTGGCCTGGGTAATGTTGCAATTCTGTAGCACGGAACAAACTGACACACAAAATGCCGAATTTTTTCATTACTCATTGACGTTCGGCAAATAATGACTAATAATAGTATTACAATCAATACATAGTATACAATGTTACAACCGTTATACATTTCGACCTTCGGCTGGCGGGTTCGAATCCCGCTCGTGACACTAACTTTTTCATTTCAACCAATACCTTACAAATTAATAAATTGAAAGAAGTTATTTGATCAAAAGGACCACGAAATATCACGGATTTAATAAAAAAAAGAATAAGGAAAATTACTTAGAGAAAACATCTACAAGACGGAGCAACTGGAACAAAACGGAATATATATGTATATATAGATTTGTTCCAAATCGTGGTACAATTTTTAATATTTCGCTGACGTTTTCTTTATTTACCCCTCCCGGGATGTCGTACACAATCATTCGAGGGCGAAAATTTTTTCCTTATTTCATCTTTAAGGCAATCCTTGCACTGTTTGTTAATTGAATTACCTTGAAGTTCATTATGATTTTGGCCACAAATTTGAACCACTTGCCCCCTTTGGGTAGGCCTACCATTGAATCATTTTAATTCACAATTTCATCCCTCATCTCCCTGTTGATTTATATGTGTATTTTTTAGTACATACAGATAAATAACCCGAGGGGGGACACTTGCTCAGGGGGATAATATAAAAAATACATATTGCAATTGCTAAAGGGGGTTTATATATAAAATAAATGGCCATAATTTAAAGTTTAAAGGTATACAAACTTTATTCATGCCTTCAAAAACCACAACCGGATGCAAATTATATCCAAAATCTGCATTATACTGAAATGCAACCATCAAGTTTTACTAATTAATTTAATCGATTTATTTGCATGCGTAATCGGTTGTTCATTTTGATCACAATAGGGCAAAGTCTTAATTCTCTAATTTTTACTCGACTTGTTTCATTTCGTGCTTCGTAATGTGATGATTTAGTAACACGTGAGCGTGACTTATGAAATATTTTGGATCATTTTATTGTGCTCTTTCTTCTTCTGTTTCATTTTATCTTTCATTTGGAATTCTGTTGGCAATTTTCTGCGACGGCCAATATTTTGTGTCCTGTTCGTAGTTTTATAAACAACGACGCAATACAATTCCAACAGCAAATTCTGATTGGGTCACTTATTGGGTCCGTCTTTACTCTCGGGTTCGTTGAACTATTTAAAACGCGTTTCGTCTTTGCTCCATCTTCAGTGAGGACCTTACCTAGATACCGATTATTCATGTGATTCAGAAAGTACGCGTAGTATAATTATCCGATTGTGAAGATTTAAAAAAATCGAATTAAACACAGCAAAATCAGTGATAATTAAAAAAAAATTCTGGTTTAAATTACATGGGGCTTGAGGAATTATTAATTCTGTCTAAAAAATACGTTCAATCTGTTCCTGTTACATTAATAAAACCCTAGTAGAAATTCACTGTAGTTAAACATTTTAATTACAAATCATCTCTGTATTTGTATAATATACTGATATAATATCAATACTTATTTTACTAAGAAATCCGTTGAGAACCGTCAGATTGATTGAACTCGAAAATCTTTCTTCAGTTAAATATGAACCAATTTCACCATTTTACATAATAGATGCTACTTGCAAATAATTTTCGTGAAAACGGACTTGACCCGACTTGATCTAGGAGACCCTTAATCAATTAATTGGGTCTATCGATTTTCTACTAATCACAAGACCATTAATAATTTGAGGCATCTGGGCGGTATTATCATCCGAATAAAGTTTTCCTTAACGGAAAACACGCGATGTGATTAACCTTAGAAGCAATAGCAAATTGTTTATTGACTAAAAAATCCGGCTGAACTGCTGGCTCGAAATTAATCCCTTCTATTTGTCCTATACCTGTATTGAACCATTACAATCAAAACATGACCGTCCCGAAAAATACAATTATTATTTTATATAATTAATTACAAATATAGATCATAAATACATTATTACATTATTTACATTAAAAATTTAATTATTACATTAATATAACATAAGTAATAAGTAAGTGTCCTTTAAATACAGAATAATATAAGTAATAAATGAATTATTACTTTAAAAGCAAAACTATATATTAATATCCAATTTATTATTGAACGAGTGAATCTGACTGAACTCTATGTTTATATCGGGTGTTGTGATTATGTTAATTCATTGAAATGAATGTAATTTATTAGAATTAATTAAGGTTTTTAGTTGAGATAAAAAAGTCAATGGCATGAGAGTGCACTCCGTGGCCATTTCATTTGTCGTCTAGAATCCAATCCGATTACACGACATTTGAAAAATGGCAAAAGGAGGGAAAATTAAAAAAAGGTGGGGTTGAGATGGGAAGTTAGTGTCCGAGTGGATCGAGGTCACGATAGCTCAAGTGGTAGAGCAGCGGCGTATTTAGCCGAAGGTCGTGGGTTCGNGGATGCTTATAACCCCGCCACAAGAAATATCGAGTACTCTGAGGGTGAGTGTGTAGCCTCTAGAGTGTAAAAGTAAGTTATTAGCGAGAATGGAGTTGGTTCAACCTCGCCTCAAGGAAAATCGTATGCTCCGGGGTGAGTGTGTAACCTCTGAAGTGTAAAAGTAACTTATTAGCGCGATTAAAACGAAAACTTCTAAACTTCGGAGAAAGCAGCTTTGTTTCTTTCCCCCACCCTATTCGGTTGGAGTATTATTATTATGGAACTACTATTTTTTTTATTATAATCGTAACTTATAAAGTGCAATTTTTCTTGCAAATCTAAGCACCATCCTGGTGCCTCTTCGCGCACCTCTCTTGGTGTGAGAATTACCTTTTCATAAAGGCTGAACTGTAACCGGGCTAACACTTCAAATTCACAGACGATATCTTCTTCTTTTTAATGCACGGCCTTTAAATTTGATTGAAGTAACAGTAACCTCTTCAGAGTTTTGAATTCTAATAAATTGGTCGTGGACCGTATATATAGTCTCCTTCATGAACTCACAGGGGCGAAAAAAATATTCAGCACTTACTCCGGTGTACATAGTTGTACTTTCGGTTTCAAGAACTGCTCCCCTTTCTTGGCTAGTTGGTAATCCATTTCATTTCCTTCTATACATTTATGGCCGAAACCCACCTTAAACTGTGTTTTCTTAGACTAGTTTGGAGTTAAAAACATTCACGTTTAATGCCTTCATGCCTGCCTGACTGTAAGAAAGCAAGTAAATCTCTTCTTGTTTCATGTTCTTAGAGAGCAATTTACCCTCAGCTATAGTACGCCGAGGTTCCTGGCAAAACCGGTACATCCACTTTCGAGTGCGAACCTCAGATACCAGTATTACCGAATATTCTAGCCGACTTCGAACCCTGATCCGACCCCTGGTTGTACGCTTCGGCGAAACATTGGGAAGAACTGGGATGTCCCTGGAGACGGTGCTGGTCGACTTTTCCTAAACGATCTCGCCGTGTTAGCCACGTCGTCTAGCCCGCTACACGTAAATCAAAGTAATTTTGGAACTTAGAGGTACGCCTTTTCTTCCGGGACAGGATTAAGACCGTAGAACGTGCGATGTTTGGTCGTTCCCGCCGCTGAACTGTTTGTTTACACGGCGAAATTGTATGCCATTTGACATGCTGTGATTCAAGACGATTCTTTGTCTGTACCAACTTCTGCCCTAGTCCCTTTTGACCCCCTGTTGAAAAGATACTTTTAGTCCCAGCAAAACGGTCATAGCTTTCTTAGTTCCCAGTCACGAAGGTTAAGATCCAAAAAGGCGGACCCAGATGACGCTAAAATGCAATAAAAATGTGATTAGAAGGAAATCGCAACGTCGGACAAATTTAAACATCTCTCACCATCTCTGACATTTTTTAAACAAAATATATAAACACAGAGTACATTAAAAAAGGTATAGTAAAGTAGATGAACCAAAACGCAATGAACCAAATTCTTCGAAAAATTTTCTGTCTAAATTTCTTTTGTTTTATAAATTTTTAAATAAAATTTTTATTTTAATATAAAAAAAATTATTTAAAAACTTTTATTAATTAAAAATTTCTACGAAAATGAAAAATTCTTCAACCTTCTTCGTCATGCCCTCAAAATACCTACATAGCCTATATTGTAATAAATACAACGATGTAAAAAAAATGTCCATGAGCCACCAAGCCGCATAAACCTGTTGCATAAAAAGAACAAGGTGAATTGATGAAAACTTAAGAAAAATAAATAAAACATGAATCGAGGAAAAAGGAATATTTGATGTTAAATAAGCAAAAGTTGTTCGCCTTACATAACCTACCTTTATGTACCTGGAATCAACTTTGCAATTATTTTCCCTAAAAGGAAAACAAAGAAATAATTGTTTCATTGGTTTTTAAAGTTTATTCACTGTTTTTAAAAAAAAAGTTTTGCGCTCGCTGCAAAAAATGAATGTTTACTCTGCATCGCTTTTAATTTATACAGAAAATGCCTAATATTCATGCCAACTGTTCAAATTAAAAGTTTTTCCTTACAATAAGATACTACAGGATTATACTTCACGTTTTCCATGATGTTTTAACGTCAGATATTTCACTTAATATTTTGAAGTGTACTCATGCTTATAAGGTCAATTCAGTTTGTTTAATAATAAAGCGGGGACTTACCCGCAGCAACTCTATGCGACGCTACCCGATGCTACCCGACGCAAATCCAAAGTCCAATTTTCCATAAGACAGTATAACTCCCGTGTACATCTGCCGGATGCTATGCAATGCTACCCTACGTTCTGCGATCCCCACTGTCCAGATTTTCGTCGGGTCGCATCGAGTACAGTCGAAGACAAAAGAACCGGACATTCATATTTCTATTCAAACTACATGTATTATTGTTGTTATATTAATTACAACATACTTATTTTAATATAAACCAAATTAACCGAGATTAAAAGTTCATTAGTTTTTATTTTAAAAAAAATTAATTTTAATGGTTTGGTAGAAGTTCCCTATACATTTGGAATCTGGATGACTTCTGGGTCTGTGCTAGACATTTATCAATGTGTACGGTTGTTGTAACCAAAACTGGTCTATCTTTGCTCAAAAAATTGAACTAATAATTTATTTCATGGTTTTTCTCATAAAATTACACCATTTTCGTCGAGTAGCGTCAGAACAGGACATTCGTAATTTTGTAGTTTTAATCAAACTAAGTATATGTAATTTTGTCGTTATATTAATTACAACAAACTTATTTTAATATAAACCAAATCAACCGAGATCAAAAATTCATTAGTTTTGATTTAAAAAATTAGTTTTAATGGTTTGGTAGAAAATTGATCCAAATACCGGAATACCAGTTTTTGATATAATGAATTTAACTAACAATTCATTAAACCGTTTTGCTCATGAAATTTAGCTAACAATTTATTTCATGGTTTTGCTCATACAATTACACTATTTTCGTCGAGTAGCGACAGAACAGGACATTCATATTTTTTGAAGTTTATTTCAAACTAAGTACATGTAATTTTGTCGTTATATTCATTACAACATTCCTATTTTAATGTAAATCAAATTAAACGAGATCAAAAATTCATAAGTTTTATTATTTTAGGGAAGAAAATTTATCAAAACACCGGAATAACTTTGTTTAAGACAATTAAGTTTGTCAAACAATTTATTACAAGGTTGTGCTCATAAAATTTAACTAACAATTTATTACATGGTTTTGTTCAAAATAGTGCATTAAGAACAAAAGAGGCGTTGCGATTGTGATACTGATTATTGTGATACACGCTGTGTGACTGTACGCGGCGTGTGCTTGCGTCGCATAGATGTGCAACCCTACCAAAACGTGACAAGGCGTACGGTCGCATCGGGTAGCGTTGTATCGGGTGTGTTCCCCGCTTAAATGCATTTAGTGAAAAATACAGCATTACGAAAGGAATAACCGACAAAACTGGGCCCGTAAACTGCCTGATGCGGTGTTTGTCTAATTTTGTTTAACCGTGCAGGAGAAAATGACCCCAACATAAAATTTTATAGAAATTTTTGTAAAGAAATTCATTTAGGGTTAATGAAATTGGTTCGACGGTTCAGAGTGAACCACAAATAAATTAAAACTAGAAATCCGATTACGGCAATATGTGTAATTACTAGATTACCCAAATGTAACAAAGTTTGTGGCAGGTTGAAGTTAGCGGTTACGTGTGTTTTTCTCAAATAATTTTTCATTCTGAAAATGAAGGTTTAATAAACGGAAAGTCAAAGGCAACTACTCGGTTTTAAGGAAGTATTTTCAAATTCAAACCGACTCCAAACACTTTCTCTGGCCTTTTGAATTTATAATCGTCTTATCCGCGCCCGGTTTCGCCTCTCGCGTTGTAAACTGGGGCTTGTTCAATATAAACTGAATGAGGAAAGGGGATGCAGAGCGGACCACGCGGAAATATTTATACTCCGGGGCACACGTTCGGTAGGGGATTTCCAAATAGAAATTTCAAGAGATGTAATACTTTAACATTTTTATGACGCGGCATTTTTACACCTTATCAACCGCATAGTCTTTTCGGGGCGATATTGGGCCATTTTAAATATTTCCGAATGTCCCAGCAAGTTTATAATTCACTTGACATCCAAGTTTTCATAACAAGTAGCAACTTGTATTTTGAAGTGTGTAAGCAAACAAATGCCTGTAATACAAGAGGGGGGGAGCTATTTAATAGTTAAAGCTGTAGTTATTTTGGCCAAAGATACGAATGAAAATCGAGATGATCAGTTATCTTGATCCCAGTCCGAAACGTGATGCTACGCACCAAGGGTACAGAACGCAGTACTTACGCTATAAGTCGGGAACACACTTACCCGATGCAATGCTATGCGACGCAACCCGACGCAAATCCAAAGTCCAATTTTCCATAACATTTTATTACCCCCGTGCACTTTTTTGATCGATCTGCGATCCCCACTGTCCAGATTTTCGTCGGGTAGCATCGAACGGATACTATATTTTCATTCAAACTATATGTATTATTGTCGCTATATTAATTACAACAAACTTATTTTAATATAAACTAAATTAACCGAGTTCAAAAATTCATTAGTTTTGATTTAAAAAAAAATTTAATGGTCCGGTAGAAAAATGTCAAAACACTGGAATACCATTTTTTGATAAATAATGAATTTAACTAACAATTTATTGCACGGTTTTGCTCATAAAATTGAACTAACAATTTATTTCATTCAACAATTTTATTGTTTTTCTCTAAGTATATGTAATTTCATCGTTATATTAATTACAACATTCTTATTTTAATGTAAATCAAATTAAACGAGATGAAAAATTCATAAGTTTTTATAAAATTTATCAAAACACCGGAAAAACTTTATTTAAGACAATTAAGTTTAACAAACAATTTATTACATGGTTGTACTCATAAAATTTAAGTAACAATTTATTACATGGTTTTGCTTAAAATAATGCATTAAGAACAAAAGAGGCGTTGCGATTTCGATACTGATTTGTGATACACGCTGTTTGACTGTACGTGGCGTGCCCTTGACGTCGTATAGATGTATACACCCTACCAAAACGTGGCAAGGCGTCGGGTAGCAACGGGTAGCAACGGGTAGCGTCGCGTATTCTATTATTAATAAAACTATGTAACTAATTAATTCACTACTTTCGTGGTCCGCTTGACCAATTAATACATGACAATTAATTAAGGTTTTTAGTTGAGATGAAAAAAAGCTAATGGCACGAGAGGGATTCGAACCCACGACCTTCGGCTAGTTATGCCGCTGCTCTACCACCTGAGCTATCGTGACCTCGATCCACTCGGACATCAACTCCCCATCTCAACCCCACCTTATGAGTTTTCCCTCCTTTTGCCATTTTTCAAATGTCGTGTAATCGGTTTGGATTCTCGACGACAATTGAAATGGCGACGGAGAGCTTTAGTGAAGTGTACTTCATTTTAATTCATTAAATTCACTAATTTCGTGGTCCGCTTGACCAATTAATACATGACAATTAATTAAGGTTTTTAGTTGAGATGAAAAAAAGCTAATGGCACGAAAGGGATTCGAACCCACGACCTTCGGCTAGTTATGCTATTTTTCAATGAATGAATGCCCATTTGAAAAATACCTTTTTTTCATCTCAACTAAAAACCTTAATTAATTGTTATGTAACTAATGTTGTAGCTGACTAAATTATACAAAATGGTGCATGCTTTGTAAACGTATTGTGTTTTTTAGAAGCTAGAATGCAGGCTGATAATTCATCAGTGAAATTATTCAGTTCGTCATCATTAAAACAGAACAGCTTTCCGTCAATTTCAAAATGTTTAATAGTTTGCAAAATGTTTATTTATTTAACCCATTGATCCATAAGGTGTTTCATTTCGTATTAATAATACAATAGTAACTTCTCATTATACAGTAATCCAGTAAAGACTAGTTGACTTCGACTTCGTGTCGTAGGTAGAAAGAAGATCAAGTGCAACTATTTTTGCCAAGTCATCAATGAAATATAATGCTTTGGGTTGCTATCGAGGAAAACGATCCACTTCTATTATTAATGCAGGCCTTCTTTTTTCACCTGTCTAATGACCTCTACGAGGATTGGAACCCTACATAGATTATCTGCAGGTCGATCAACAAACATCATATTTTTTACTGTTCATTGCACGCCAAAATTTTGGTTTGAGGATTGGCCATACGCAGTTGACACACGGGCACCTGCTCTTGTGTCAAATCCCGTGCAGGTGCCCCTTATGGTTGCTCCATGTGTCCAACATATTAGAGACGTGTCAGTCTTGGCTCCATACAGAGAGCCTGTAGGCATGTCGCAAGATTTAAGAATGGTTTTCGGACACGGTAACGAGTTTCAGGGTCCCCTGTTCCGCCTTTTGGAGGAATTGGGAATTTGTTATTGTATATAGAAGTTAAATTATGTGTTTTGGGTTTCCGTGTCTTGTATGAGTAAATGTATTTATTGGTGAGAATGGGGAGGGGCTGATGGCGAAGTAGCTTCTCCATCGCCTCTCAGGTTGTGTGTATGACTTGGAGTAATGGCGGAAATTTTGTAAAAATACCCCATTGACTCCAATTTAGATTAGTTTATTATAGGGAACATGTAGATGGAGGAATATCGAGTACTCCATCTACCAAACAGAATGAGTTGGTGTGAATGTATTTATTGGTGTGAATGGGGAGGGGCTGATGGCAAAGAAGCATCTCCCCTCATGTTGTGGGCATGACTTGGGACTTCGGACGAAAACTTTTAAAGTACCCCATCGACCCCAAATTAGATTCGTTTATTGTAGTGAACAGGTAGATGGAGTAATATCGAGTCTATCATCTACCAAACAATATGAGTGGTAACAATAGGAATGAATGTATTTATTGGTGTGATTGGGTATAGAGTGTGTAACCTTACCACAACGTAATTAGCAGTTATTTAATTATAGATTATTTTTTGTTCCCAAAAAACTGCTTATTGCCATTATCCCAGATTTGTTCTGTCTATCATGAACACGGGAAGCAAACTGAGAAAGTGTGAATGGCAGGCAAAGAAGGGGGATTTATTTTAAGAAGCAAGCAACACATGGGTTCGCCCGGCCAAGAATAGTGGATCTGCTCTAGTAATCTTCTGTTTCCCAGAAGTGCGTTCGCATTTAACATGTTCATCGGGTGAAAGTGTTATGTTTGAAATGAGTGAGACGATCTGGAAAGGAAATTTTATGCTAAAAGTGAAGTTCAATTTAAAATGAAAATCTTTATGTTTGAAAATGTTTCACAAGTTACAATTCAGACCGGATCAGTTCCCAGAATGAAGTTCTGCTAATCTTTATAGTCTAGTGTTAAATTTCGCAAGGTGAGTGTAAATCTTAAATTGATAACAAGTAACTGTATCTATTAGAACATTAAATTTACTGGTTTAAAACATCTTTTGAAAATTTTCGATATCTTTAGATAAACGAGGAAACTTTAGGCCCTAAAATGCTTCCTATCAATTGGAATATTTCTATTTCAACGAATAACAGAAAAAAGAATAAGAACGATAAAATAGAATTTCGTGTCCAGCAGTCGTAAGTTTTCAAAGTCATTCGTGACACGTGTTGTAACATGTTGTCATGAGAGATAATCGAATCTTTCGTTGTTTTTGAAAGAATCTTTACGATTGTTCATGCTTACATATCTCAACTTGTTTTGCCTGTTTTAATTGATACATCACAAGAAGCAGCTATAAATATAGAGGATTTTTTTAAACGAAATCGTTTGATGTTTTTTGCTTTTAACATATAATTCGTTGTATTTGAGGGCATTTTAATAAGGTATTAATATAATAAACAGTATTTCGTTGATTGGATACTAATAAAATTAATGAAACAATACATAAACCAGTCAAAGAAGTCCAATTAATTGCTTCTATTAGCATAAGAAACAACAAAAGACGGACTAAGAAACTCTAATATAAAATTCAATGGCTTAAAACAGAAATAGCGAGAATTAGCAGAAATTATTACGGTAATATTGGAAACAACAAAGTAACAACATGTAGATCATTCTTTGCAAACTGTAACCAATGAAAACCTTCCTCACCATGTAATGAATGTATTTAAAGCCAAATACATATTTTATCTCTGTTAATATATTTAGATATTATAATGCAAGAAGCCAAATTTTTTCGGTCTTTACTTGCGTGAACTAAGATGGGTTTTTAAGCTGAGATGTGAGGTTTTACATGTAAATTCAACTGTGTTTGAATATGCTCCCTGTGCAATTTTCGTTCCGTCCAGACTGTATTTCAGTTTTTGGCAGAGTGCTCGATTTTGGGCGAGAATCGGCTCTAACACCTTGGTCGTTTTACTCTCGCAAGTAGTGACCCTTTGCGGTTCTTGAATGGTTCAAATTCTCGGTACTTGATTCGGTATGCTAAACCTGCTTGGAGCAACAAGTACGAATTCATTCAATAATTTAATTTTTATTTTTTAATCTTTCATTGTTATTAAGCTATCAAAATTTTACGATAGTTTATTTTTTTGTATTTTTATATATATTTTGTATTTTATTTTATTTTTCTTGCATATTGTACTTGTTTTTTTCTTTTCTTCTCTAAACTGCATATATATATGCAAGCCAATGACCTCTGGCATACGGATCGTACGATCCAAATCCATAATGATTTGGTTTTATAATTAACGATTTAATGATATTATAATCCATTTTAGTAAAAAATACACAATTAACTTTATTATTTTGATTTGCCGGTGTTTGTGAAAAAGCCCATTTGTAGGTATTTCGGGCTCGATGCAGGGCTGCGGGATTCGAACCCAGGACATTTACCTTACAGTAATGAACGCTGTGTCAACGCCTAAACCGTTGAGGCGACTAACGCTCTTGGTTTTTAATTATTATTTGGAGGTCGTGAGATGCGGTCTGGTGTGTTTTGGAAAAACATTTTCTTTATCGTTGTCAATGTTTTGATCCTTATTGAGATCATCTTCAGGGCTCAAAGTGTTTGTTTTCTGTGAAGATGTGTCATTATTGGCTGTTGTGGTGAGAGTGCCAGAATGGCATTTACGCAGAAAACAAACACTTCAAACACTTTGAGCCCTGAAGATGATATTAATAAAGATCGAAATGCTGACACGGTAAAAAAAGGTTTTTCTAAAACCTACGCAGACCGCATCTCACGATCTCCAAATAATCATTAACTAACGGTCACCAGACACCACACACGTTTTTAATTATTTCTTTTATTTACTATAAATTATCGACAGGCCTCGAGAATCGCTCATTCCGGGTTTGGCAGACCTCGGTCTTATGCTGTGAACAGCTAGGTCAATTCAGCACCTCACGCATGTAGTACCTAGATCCAAACCCATTCACACTCTCACTCATTCTTAAATAAATACTCTCTTATATACATACCATTCACTCAATTGGTGGAGGAGCATTCGATATTTCTCCATCACCCTCTATAGATATAAATTATCTTGTATAATTATTATATAGTGAAATGAGCGTGGATGAGGTACGCCGTATTCCACCATCGAACCACTTATACATTCATGCCAATAAATGCATTCTCTCTCACACGCGCTAGAGACACAAAAATATCACCACTACAATAAAACAACCTGTTTTTTCAAAAATCTGAACATTGGGTACAGTACAGAAGTCCTGTTTCCTTAGGAATGGGAACAGGGGACTCGCTGCCATGCTCAAGCAAGATTCTCATATCGGGTGGCAATTCTACACGCTCTCTATATAGAGCAACACTTCAATTCCCATTTATTATTTATAAAATAGACATACGGCTAATTTTGGTTGTTTGAAATCTTAATTTCGTTTTGTTTTTTACAGGTACCTTTGGATCACAGCTCAGTGAAATCAATAAACGGCCCTCGGCAAACCCTGAAGTAAGTAAAATATTTTCTCAAAACTTTGCATTATATTTCATAAATACTTTAATTCAACAAAACAATAAAATATGCAGAGGTTTTAGATCATAGAAAAAAATAAATATATGAGTATTATAAGGAAACGATGTACATATATGCCTGTGCGTGTGTGTGCGCGCTTCTGTGTGTGATATGTGTGTGTGTCTTTAAGTTAGTGCGTTATTTTTATTTGGTCGAGTTAATTTTTCAACTTAGTCAAATGTGAAAGTGGCACCCCGATGTTATCTTTGACTGTTCAATCAAGCAAGAAGAATTGCATACAAATAAGTGCCTTCTAGATATAATGCAAAATGTTTGCTTTTTTACCACAACCGTAACAAAAACATCCGAATTAAGCTTATACTCGAGTTAGTATCATAAAATTGCACAATAAGTCTACAATGAAGGAAAGTTTATATTATGAAAAAAATTTAAGGTGGCCATATTTAAATGTAACACCGATAGTAAAAAATTGGAGTTATATGAAAATATGTTGAACTTGGTCACTTAGTGGGTCAATCTCTATATTTGCGGCTGACGATGTCACTCAAACGCGTTTCGTCTTTGCGCCATTTTTAGTGAAGAAACGGAACGTTAAATTATTTTCTAATTTGGTCGTTTCTGATTATCCTGGTCTGGCTGAAGTGCGTTTCGGCATTTCGCCATCTTTAAGTTAGTGTGTTATTTTTATTTGGTCGAGTTAATTTTTCAAGTTAGTCAAATGTGAAAGTGGCACCACGATGTTATCTTTGACTGTTCAATCAAGCAAGAAGAATTGCATACAAATAAAAAAGTATGTGGTGATTAGTGACCGTTAGTCGATGATTATTGGGAAATCATAAGATGCGTCCTGCAAGTATTTGTTAAATGTAAACAATGTTTGTAAATCCCAGGCCCTGAAGATGATCTCAATAAAGATCGAAACTTTGGCACGATAAAGAAAATGTTTTTCTGAAACCTACACGTCAGACCGTATCTCACGATTCCCTAATAACAAATAAAAAATAAAAGAAAAAAAAACGAATTTGACAACAAATAAACAAATACCAAATCAAACAAGAAATACTTCCAAAACAGACATTAAAAGTAGTAGTAATATATTTCTTGACAAATTAATAGGACATAGGTACTATATAAATTTATAATTTAGGGGAAAAGTAGCAGGGCTCTGTACATCCTAAAGCTATCATCCGAAAATTTAAATACTTTAGGTATATATTGTAGAAACCTCGGATTCACTCAGTGGGGAGAAAGTTTACAAAAAAACCACTAATCATCTAAGTTCATTCATATTTTGCAATTAAACTCATTTGGGGGAATTTACTAAGAGTTCTCTCATAATAAATAATAATAGATGTTAACTATAATCCAAAACATCTAAAAATAACAATACCATCAACTACAATTAATTAAGGTTTTTAGTTGAGATAAAAAAGTCAATGGCACGAGCGGGATTCGAACCCACGACCTTCGACTAGATACGCCGCTGCTCTACCACTTGAGTATCGTGAAGTGTACTTCATTTTAATTCATTCATTAAATTAAGTGTCCGCGTGGATCGAGGTCACGATAACTCAAGGGGTAGAGCAGCGGCGTATCTAGCCGAAGATCGTGGGTTCGAATCCCGCTCGTGCTATTGTCTTTTTTATCTCAACTAAAAACCATAATTAATTGTAATATATTAATTGGTCAAGCGGACCACGAAATTAGTGAATTTAATACTATCAACTGTAAAACATAAACACCAATAAAATNACCCTCCTTTTTGCCATTTTTCAAATGTCGTGTAATCGGATTGGATTCTCGGCGACAAATGAAATGGCCACGGAGAGCTTTAGTGAAGTGTACTTAATTTTAATTCATAAAATTCGGACCACGAAATTAGTGAATTTAATACCATCAATTGTAAAACACAAACACCAATACAATATAAACAGCAATAAAATAATAAAAAATAAAAATTAATAAATTTAAATAAATATGACATAGCTCTAAAACAATCGCAAAATATAAATATCACAGTCCAACATCACAATCCTAACACACAAGCGCTTGTATCATTAAGGAGTAAGATAATTTTCATAGGTAGAATTTACACGCTTTATCATTATCTTTACATTATATTATGCTTTATTCTATGTTTCCACAAAACTGTGGTACATCTCCCTACCGATCTGCAGATTCCATTTTGGCTCATGGAGAGACGTTCAAAAAATTGTTTCGTGCTCACGATTATAACGTCGCGAATCCATTTTATGCCAGTTTCCGTATGGATTTGGGCAAGCCTTGTGTATCTCGGAGATGAAGTGGCAAGACAGACATTAAAAGAACAACATTCACATAGGGAATTACACGTATGGACTAACCAATATGTTCAATTAATAAAGCCCAAAAATCGTACTAAAGACATATATTGGAATGTATTGGGCAATGAAAGTACAAGGACATTTAGGGACAATGAGGAAAGGTCAAACTTTGCCACCCACCTTCATACAAAAATACCATTAGCCCTCACCTCAGGCTCGACTAAAATTTCTCCCTGATGCACAAAAAGGACGAAGAATATATTTAGAAATATACGAATTAAAAAATGTATAAACAACTAAATAAAGATTTCGAAAATTACAAACCTCATTTAAAACATTATACATGCAAGGTAAAAAGGAAGCGATCGGACAATAACCGAAGTGAACAAACAACAAACAATCCCAAAATTAGGGAGAAAACGAAAATGAGTGACACCATAAACACAATTACAAATTTCAGGTTTAATTATCAATTTCGCATCGTAAAACTGTGATGCTCTTCGCTAATTAATTTTTCATGTGGTTTTCAAAAATACAATTAACACGTTTCGTCAACTCCTTTTTAAAAATAGATTCCAAAAGAGATGAATTCGTAAGCTATGAGATCCGGCAACGCGACGTTGACCTGTCCAAAGAAGGTCAAGCGTGGAGAGGAGCTACAAAGAAAATTAAAAATTCAACGTCTGACAGTAAAGCAATACTCCTTCAAAAATTAATCACGAATATTAAAAATACAAACAAGTTTATAATGACTACGACAAAAATCAGGACGAAAATCAAACAATCAACATACATGAAATCCTAGTGATATTTAAAAAACCTAAATCAAAATGGACAGATGAGCGCACAAATCAACAACAACTCACATGCATCACATTCACTTCATTCAAACCAAATTTAAAACGATAACAGAATCATCAGATAAAGAAAACACGCTTTGTTTCATATCTGTCATTTATAGAACAGAGTCAACTATGAAAAATAAAACACAAGACACAACAGGTGGCGAAATAAGCATTATAGACAAAACCAGCGAGGATAAGCGGCCAGGATTATCTGAAAGGACAAAGATACTGGGACCAGCAGGCCAAAAAAATCTTACAATAACATTTATTTTTTTAAATTATGAATATTTTACATAATAAAATTCGGGCCGAAAATCACAAATTTCAGTTTACTTATCTAAAGAATGATTATTCGGAGATCGTGAGATGCGGTCTGGTGTGACGTAGGTTTCAAAAAAACATTTTCTTTGTCGTGCCAACGTTTCGATCTTAATTGAGATCATCTTCAGGGCTCAAAGTGTTTGTTTTCTGCGTAATTCTGCCATTCTTGTATGTCGTGGGCACTCAAGAAAAAGAGTGAGAGTGAGAGAGAGAGAGAGAGAGAGCGAGAGAGAGAGCGTGAGAGAGAGGAGTGGGGGTGGGAGGGAGAGAGAGAGAGAGTGAGAGAGAGAGAAAGAGTGAGTACCTGTATTTTTCTTTTATTTTCGTATTTTTTTCCTCAACACTATTTATTATTAAGATGAATGAAGAATGATACATCTGCACGGAAGCAACCACTTTGAGCCCTGAAGATGATCTAAATAAAAATCGAAACGTTGGCACGATAAAGAAAACATTTTTCTAAAACCTACGTCACACCCACACCTCGTCTCACGATCTCCGAATAATTATCGACTAACGGTCACTAATCACTACACAGTTTAGGGACGGTTACTAATCACTACACATTTCTAAAGAATGTCAACTTGTAACTGGACGATTTTAATCCCTTGGAAAGAGGAATGAAAAATAATAAATGCAAGTAGAGAAAAATGACTCAACCATCTAAAAAATTAAAACTTGCAATATCAAGTTGACTTACTATAAAATTTACGCTGATATATAGAATTATGACAACTCTTTTATAACAAAATAGAAATGATTTATTCTTTTGAATTTTGCTTGTTCATATAAATGCTTAATTGTTTATGTTAAGTGTAATTCAATCAGCTTTGTTCAAGTAATGAAACCGTCGACTCTTGTTTATCTGTCTCTTATTCGAAACTTGATAATTGGAATTTCTTGATAATAGAAACTCCTGAGCAGTTCTCGGTAAATCGAAAAAATTGCGTGCATTTTGATACATTCGGTAATACGAAATCTATTTCAGGCAGAGCAAAAGGGGAGAAAAAAATACTATTAATCGAAATGGAGCAACTTCCCAACTTTATAATTTGCACTTTTTCTCTGCTATATTTCTCTAAATTTCCATTTTTTTACCTCCTTACAGCCTAAAGTTCCTTCAATTTTCTCTAGTTTATTATGTTATTCTGTCAGTGTTTTGTCAACGTGTTCTCAGCATTGGTCATTTCGGAAAAGCATTTAAACAAAGGACGCGAGGCCGCATTGAAACAAAACCACTTCAAGATTTTTTTAATTATGCATAACAATGTTCAATTTTACAGTTGATCTACACTCACAGGCAAAAAATTCCACTCAATTAATTGCCTTTATTTTCTCGATAAAAAAAATCTGAACTTAGTTTGCCTCATTGTTTTTATCAAATATTTGTTTATGTTATGTTTTAAATTAGAGATATCAATTAAGAGTAAACAGTCTTATTCTTAATCCAAAACAAGGATAAAGTACTTTTCAATGTTTTTTTTACGCGATTTAAAATGTTTATTCAGTATCATTTGAATTCTGAAGCAATAAACTGCTTAGTTTTCATCTTTGTTTTCTTAATTTCAATTTTTAAATATAAAAATGCCACTTAGTGCTGAGGATGTGGAGCGTGGTGTGGCACTTAGTGATAATGGATGTTCCATCAGGTCTACGGCTAGTTCCATAAAAACTATGCGAGACGCTGTTAGAAGTTTTTGAGAAACTGGACGCACTAGGGTAACAGAACCACAGGATTTTTTTTTAACTTTTAGAATTTTGCGAAACCGGCACCTTTCTGTTGTTCAAGGAAGTTCGAGGTGTCCAAATTTCTGAACGCACTGCTGGAAGAAGATTAAATCATTATGGACTGATGGCTTTTCACTCCGTAAGAGGACCAGAATTGTCCACAACACAAGGATTTGCAGGGCTCACATTTGCTCGAGAACACAGCCTTTTATCTTTCGACGATTGGTCTGCTGTACTTTTTACAGATTTTCTCTACGATCTCCCGATGGGAGGGAAATTGTGTAGAGAAGGCGAAATGAAAGATACGAAGCTTGTAATTTTTCCCAGAGCCAACTTTTTCAACCAAGCTCAGTGATGGTGTGGGGCGGGAATTTCAATGAAAAGTCGCACAGAGTTGGTTGTTCGCGGAGGGTCTTTGACGGCCACTCGCTATGTGAATGAAATTTTGGAACACCAAGCGTTGCCTATGTTTCATGCCTCGATGAAATCCGCGACAATCCTATCCTAATGCACGATAATGACCGTTCACATGCCGCTCGCATAATAAAAAGGTACCTTCAATCGCATAACATAAGTGTCTTAGCCTTGCCTGCCAAGGAGATTTGAACCCCATCGAACATTTTTAGGATAACCTCAAAACACAAATAAGAGCATGTCCATCAATTCCTGATACACTTCACGATCTTGAAAGGAGTCTTCGTGAAGAATGGGTTAACCTCCAATACAAAAAGGCATTTCCAGAATGGTAGAAAGTATGCCGAGGCGTCTTCGAGATGTAATTAATGCAAGAGGAGGAAATACGCGATTTTGAAATGTTAAATACAAATCTAAAACAAAATTAAAAGAAGTTTTATCTGTTCTTTTTTTAATTTTTCATTTTCCTGAGCAATTTAATTTTTTTAAAACTTTTTTAAACAAAGACTCAATTATTAAACGTGAAACTTTGATTAATATATACAAATCGAAAAAAAAATCGAGTTATATTACATGTGGATGGAATTTTTTGCCTATCGGTGTATTTCCGCTTTTTCAATATTTTTACTATGTCAAATTAATATAATTCAAAAAATACTTAATTAAAAATGTTTTATTGAATACTCTAAAAAAGGCGAGAAGTTTTCTTCGGAATGGAAGAGTCTCTAAAGTGAAAATAATCGTTAGCCCTTCCCTCTTTTGAGTTATTGGCCGCTGAATTGTAAGGACGTGTTTATCCATCATTGTGATTTTTCCAAGATGCCGCTGGCAATCTGTTTGACTTTTAATGAGCCTTGCCTGCTAGAAAAATGAGAAGGATTCAATCAGTTAGGTCCCACCGCTCGTTGGCGCATGAGGGCGTCTGGGGGTAATAGTGTATGAGTGGGCCAGGATTGCTACCGACAGACAGCATCCCTGATTTCCCACGAGCCAATTCCCCCCCACAAAGCACTTAGTCCCTTATTTTTCCGAGTTATTCAACCCTTTTGTAACACGATGAACTATTTAATCAACTCTTGTAATTTTTATCAGTTGTGTTTTAATATTTTCCTCTGAAAATCGGCGCTGTTTGAAAATATTAAGGTTTGTTTTGTCCTTGCCCAGCTTAGCTTGAGTTTCCTTTAATAGGCGATTTAAAACAACAAAACAGACCACAAATTGAAAAGCTCTTTTGAAGTCGAAAATCATAGTCCAAATTTGATTTCCAGCCACCGAAAAAGCCATTAGGTTTACTTTTCTCTGGTGTAAGGTTGAGATGTCATAGGCCTGTTGAGATTCTGTTGGTATTACGATGATTACATTTAAGGCAATAAACCCTACCTACATCGAAGCAACAGGAAATTTGAACACAATCCGGTTAAGCATATTCGGTTAGACAAATTAACTTAGGCGGCACATCCTGTCTCTTTGGTGCTTTAGTAACGTCAAACGTTAAAGGAGATCTAATCGATTTGCATTATTCGACGGTTCTTATTGTTGTTCGATACTTCCGTTATTAACTTGTCATCCTTCTTACCTTTAAAATATTTTATCATTTAAATAAGGCTTGTATAAATTACGTTTGGCGATTTCTAGCATCAAGTTCATTATTACTTTTTGCAGTTCGTAAAACTGAAATATTGAGATTAGGGGATTGAGTGAGAGATAGGCAGCTAGATAGATACGAAGATAGGTAGNGAACTTTTTATCTCAACTAAAAACCTTAATTAAGTGAAAGATTTTAATTGATCAAGCGGACCACGAAAACTAGTGAATTTTGAATAAGGTAAAATGTGAAGATTGAGAGAAAGAAAAATAGCACGATTGCAGGAATGAGACAGAAAAATAGAGAATAAAAGAAGAGAGAGAATGGGACGGGACAGAGAGTGAGAGAGAAAGAAAGATTATGCATAAACAGTAATACAATCAAACGCCTGATCATAGTCCCAGCTATTGTTGATAGGAGAGCTAGGATATAAACAAAAAGCAAAACATCATTACTTTTTATCTAATAATTATATTTCGTTGCCCTCTGATAGTAAAAATATTACCATAAATCATTAATGCCTAAACTTTCATCTAAAACTTAAAAATTTTCTATTTACTTATGCACAACTTGAGATTATTTTCATAATATCAACTCCAGCGTAATAGCGATATGTACTACCCTCTGAGGCATTGAGATTTCCGAGAAAGTTTTTACTATTTAAAATAATTATGTAAATAGTATAAATACAAGCCTAATATCTTTACGATGGATGCTTATACTCTGGACGATTTATCTACAAGCTGTTTACAATCCTTTGATGTAATTCTAAATAAATTATTTTATTAATATGTTTAAATTTTAGATAATTGTAAATATTTTAGGTATTAATCTTACAATGTTTACAATGGAGTATTAAAGTTTCCATAATGGTGAAGTCATTTTAAATTTAGTCAGCGATGAAATATTTTTTTAATTTTTCTGTTAACAAGGCGGAGAGGAATCATCGTAGTAAAAGCCAGTTTACATGTATATTGTGGGTATTATATAATGTGATGAGAATGAGAGAGAGAATATCGATTAGGTTCGGTGCTATTGCATAAATACATGTAGTCTACATTCAAAGCGCAATAGTTTGTACATTACTTATCTAATATAATTTATCAATTTGTAAAGACTTCTGTAAAATCCACATCTCCACGGTTTGTAGTGTCATTTCCTGTAGGAAATTATTTAAAAACCAGCCAAATTGGTCAATTTGATATAAAAAACTAAAGAAAGCTTAGAAAACAACCCAATTTACCAGTTCGTTATAAAGTAGGCGGAGCATTCAGTAATTTTTTTGTTACTTCAGTATAAAATTAAAATTTATTTCAATTAAAAATGTAAGCTCTTTTCATTTAATTCAGAAACTTTTCACTTAACGCCCTCGCACCTCACTTTTAATACAACTTTTTTATATTAAATGATTGCTTGACAGATGAGTTCTGAGTTTTTATGATTTCGTAAAAAATTGAAATTTGAATTTGAATATGAAAAGGAAAACAACTGACAAAACGTTTTGGTTTTTCCACAAAGACTTGTAAAACTACCTTAGAATAAAACGGAAATATTGTGACAAATATATAAAGTGTGTTAAATAATATAGGTTACAGTGTAGGCAGAAATACTCAATATTTAATGTGCTGAAAATAATTTATTCGTGCTAAAACATCATTACCAACATCAACATTTGCATTCTACTGATTATTACAATCGTAATTGAATGCAATTACATGCTGAAACCAAGAACTAACTACATGGTAAATAAATAATCATAATAGATAAAAAATAAAATAACTTTTTCCCTTCTCCTGCCACCAATGACCATTTTACAATTTTGTAATTATCGTGGTTTATATATATTTAAACGTATTTTAGTTCTACAATACAGGAATAATAATTAGACGGTTCTCAGGTTTTTACAGTAAGTAAGTATTGAGCTTTACCTCTACTTATGTTAAATAAACACGTATTCTTTATTTGATCGTATGTTGTACGTAAGCGCATTGAACAAATCCCGTCTGAGGTTTAACCTTCATTCAATATTCATCAGACCGCACCTGTTTCATGTTCTATCCTCGTTTTATCTAGGACAGTACGGAAAAAAAGCAAAAAACCCTCCCGTTTCAAATGGTTTTCGAAAAAGGGATTTTAATGAAGTCCCAACGTTCACACATAAGCGATAAAGCGTTTTTGTCACATACTATTTGTCTTGTTTGTATTCTGATGGAATACAATCATTTATCAGTTATGCACATTCAAATATTGCGTGCTGTTCAAATTATCTAGTTTAAATACGTCTATTGTTCCTACAAAAAGTCAAACTGTGTCTGTGCCTTTTCCTCTATTATAATTGCAAATGTCCTATTCTTTATAAATAAAAAGTTTTAAGTTCCAACTAGACAGCTTTACAAGACCTATACCAAAATGCAGGTTTCGTGTTGATTACTTATTTGAAATTTTTATTGGCTGTTTAAGTACTGAAGAAAACAACTATTTAGTATATATTAATATAATGGAGTTTGCACTATACATATTCAGCAACTCTAATCGTTACATAAACGTTTATGAGATAATATGATGGATGACCAGTCATATGATCTATGATTATTCGAAGATTGTGAGATGCGGTCTGGTGTGACGTAGGTTTCAGAAAAACATTCTCTATATCTGCCAACGTTTCGATCTTTATTGAGATCATCTTCAGGGCTCAAAGTGTTTGTTTTCTATGTGCAGATGTGTCATTCTTGTCAGTAGTGTTCAGAGTGCCAGTGAGACATTGATGTTTTATGTTTATATGAGTTGGATTTTGAAGAGGTGGGGAAGGAAGTCGGGATAGACAATTTTATATGAGGAGTCGGCTTTTTTGAAGTGAAAGGAGCCGACAATGGGAAAAAATTGGTAATGGTTCGGCCAGATTATCCCTTCATATATAGACGGGAATAATTAGGGAAATGCAAGCCAAATTGTTGAAGAATTAGACTATGAAGTGTTTGATGTGTGGAATATGATGATGATATATGTATGTTATCGATATTGAATTTGATTAGTGATATTAGCGTAGCTGCGACTACGTTTACATATGTCTATTCTGGAATTAATGCTGCATTTATCCCTGTTGATGCAAACCATTTCTAAAAAGTTACGTTTATGCTTGTTTTGTTCTTTGTGTGATATTTTTGGATTGTTGAAGTCGAAATTGTGTTGGTGTTCAAAATGGTGGGTTGGCAGTGCTGTACGAATTTGTTTGGGTTTTTTGCAATCATAGATATATTGCTTTAGTCACTTATCCAGATAGTGGGATGTAATGGCGGACAATGAAGATGATCTCAATAAAGTTCGAAACGTTGGCACGATAAAGAAAACGTTTTTCTGAAACCTACGTCACACCAGACTGCATCTCATGATCTCCAAATAATCATTAGCTAACGGTCACTAAACACCACACATATATTAATATACTATCTTATATGTATCTTTAGTATATATATTTAGAAACTATGATCATTACATGAACGTTTATGAGATAATATGTTGGATGACAAGCAATATGATCTATGATGTGACTACATCATGAAGATGGCCGATTCATTGTCCGATGCTATCAGAAGAGTACGTCAAATGAATTTACAGCGGGTGAGAAATCATCTATTTCCGTAAAATTCAAATAAAATTATTTGGTTATAAATCCTTATTGAATGGCTTGGGAATAGTCAAATAAAGAATTTAGTGCGTTCTTTTGTAAGTATATTTTTTTGTTAGATCAGGTTCATCCCAAAATATTAAAAAAATAATTTCACGACCTTCCACAACGAGTGTGTTATTTCTTTCTTTATAACGAATATCGACATAATTATAATGTCGCCCTTCCCTTGCATGAAAACAACATTGCTTGGGTGTCTTTTGAATTGAACGAACCCTGGAAAGAAAGAAAATTCTCCTTCATACTATTATTTCATCTACTAAACAGGCCGATTCAGCCGAATCCATCAGAGAAATGAATTTTCACCGTAGGTTCACTTTAAGACAGACCTCAGGGAAACATCTTTGGCTCAGTTATTTTTTTAATGTAAACTACAGATATTTCTACACAAGTTAACATTTCAATGCATTCCTTCGCAGATGATACAGCGATTCTTACACATAATTTGAACCCATCCATAAATATTCTTACACATACAACAACACTAAATGAGCAACAAGCTTTTATTTTACGTGACAACGAGAAGTCCCATCTGAGCGTATACTTGTGAAGTCTTTGGGTCGAGGATCCCTATGACTCCAAACTATTCAGTCCATAATTCTCCGTCATATGATCCCTTTTATGCTAGCAATCATATCATTCACGACCTTCACATACTATTTGTGTGTTATCTAATCAAAACTTGTTGTAAAAAAACCAATCACCATGCATGCACAATAATTGCCTACTAAAACAGCTATCTATTCCTACACTACCAGAACATCCTACAGTAGGATTAAAGAAAGAATGGTCCTGAGACTTTCTCAATAAAAATATTATGAAATATTCAGTGTTAAAGAGTGCAGTCACTGGACAACTTCTTGTACAGATGACACAAACGACTCAATCAACGATATAAGAAAATATCTACTTAAAGCCATCTTTGTAGTTGCAAAGTTGTAAGTACTACTACGATGACTGGCAGAAAAACGTCCTGTAATTATTATATTAATCTATTTATATTTAGTGTTGTAATTGATCAAGTTACTTATTTCAATTAATTATTCTTTTTATGTAAAGTCTAGGTTGAGTTGGAAAAGTTACTGTCACGAGGGGAATTGGAAGGCTGCTCTGACCACTTGAGTTGTATCTAATTTGAAGTCACGATCGCTCAAGAGGTTAGAGCAGCGGTTTATTGAGCCGAAGGTCGTGGGTTCGAATCCCGCTCGTGGCACTAACTTTTTCATTTCAACCAAGACCTTACATTCTTACATAAAAAGAATAATTAATTGACATTATATATATGTATTGTTGTAATTTTTGTTAATAATAATAAATTTTGTAATTTTGTGTGTGGTGATTAGTGACCGTTAATCGATATTTATTTAGAAATCGTGAGATGCGGTCTGGTGTGATGTAGGTTTCAGAAAAACATTTTCTTTNATTTGTTTAATTTAAACAATGTTTGCAAATCCCAGACCCTGAAGATGATCTCAATAAAGATCGAAACGTGGCACGATAAAGAAAATGTTTTTCTGAACCAGACCGCATCTCACGATTTCTAAATAAATTTTGTAATTTTGTTTTCTTGCAATGCAGTTGATTGATTGTGTGTTTCAGAATGGGCGAATCGGACTATAGAGAAAGAGGGGGAGGTGCAGGAGCGCCTGGGCCATACATCGGCATATACGGCTGGAGGAAGAGGTGTCTCTATTTGCTCATACTCTCCCTTCTCGTCCTCGTCATCCTCAACCTCGCTCTCACCCTCTGGGTCCTCAAAGTGATGGAGTTCAATACAGTGAGTACTATTTAGCCCAAAGGGGCAAAATATCTCAAATAATTTATAACCGCTCCTGTAAATCACTCGACTCGATTTATTTCCGAAGCTCAACTTATCAGGAATCTCCTAATCCTCGCGACGTGTTCTCTCTCTGAGACATGATAACTGAGACTTGATATATTAGTCCCCGCCTTGGGTCTTATATTAGAACACGTAAGAAATATCTTGCTAAGTATCTCACAAGTTGCCTTCACGAGGTATAAATCGCCCCCTATAAGTGATGAACGTCATCTTAAAAAAATAGGACAGCTATAATTTTATCAGCAAGTTTCATCTAGACAGACTGGATGGAAGTTTTCCTCTTATAATTTAACAGACGAGATATTTTTTAAATAATTAAGTTTAAAAATGTAATCCAAAAAAGTCATCATAAGTAGTTTTCTGTAATTGCAAAAGAATTAAAAACCTGGGAACATCAAATAATATCGCATCAGTTAATTCTTTGACTTATGATTTTTCCTTCTCGAAGGTGGGATAATAGGTCATCTAAAAAAAAAAAAAACAGTTTTTCTTTCAATCCGAAACGTTGTGGAGTGAAAGAAGAACTGGTTGTTGTTTTTTTCAGATGACCTACTATCCCACCTTCAAGAAGGAAAAATCATAAGTTAAACTGTTGAGTCGAAATAAACATCGTTAATTCTTTGAAATAGCATGTAGTACACTGCCATACCACTGAATATGGCAACATGAACAACATAAAACCCCACTAACAAACCAAAACATGGAGGATAGACAGATCAAAATGATCGGAAACGGCCTGACTAATGACTCATCACAGACTACAATAGCAGTCAAGTGATAGCTAAAAATATCATATCTGAAACCTCCTGACGACCGTGAACCTTTGCTCTTGATAGCACGATAAAACACTGTGACGCAGAGTGAAAACATAATAAACATTCAAAGTTCACAAAACGTTTTCTTGAGACGGCTAAAGCCAGGAACACACTTACCCGATGCCACGCCATGAGAGGCTACCCGATTCTTCCCGACGCAAATCCAAACTCCGATTTTCCATAAGGTTACATTACCCCCGTGCACATCTACCCGTGCTATGCCACGCTAACCTACCCGACGCTCTGCGAACCCCATTGTCCAGATTTTCGTCGGGTCGCATCGAGTACAGTCGAAGACAAAAGAACCGGACACTCGTATTTTTATTCAAACTACATGTATTATTGTCGTTATATTAATTACAACATACTTATTTTAATA
>NW_019394182.1:0-15114 GCF_000648675.2 Cimex lectularius | reverse complement strand
AGGTTTTTAGTTGAGATAAAAAAGTCAATGGCACGAGCGGGATTCGAACCCACGATCTTCGGCTAGATACGCCGCTGCTCTACCACTTGAGCTATCGTGACCTCGATCCACTCGGACACTAACTTCCCATCTCAACCCCACCTTTTGAATTTTCCCTCCTTTTTGCCATTTTAGATATTTTCATTTTTCTGTGGGATTACATTGCATTAAATTGTAATTACTGTTGTATTCAGTGTTAAATTCATTGCAATGCTCTTGGATATACAATGTTTTTGGTGATTTCATTTGGCATATATACAAACAACAAATCCCTTGGATACCTGGAGCATGCAACGTATAATTGTCCATCAGAAAACCATAGATTCTCCAAGTTTAATCCACGTAATAGCAATGATTGACCTTGTGATTTGTTTAGCATTACTGTAAGAGCCACTTTAATTGGAAATTACAATCATTTGAATTGGAAAGGAACTTCTGTTGGTATCATTGGTATATGTTGTTTTAGCACATCCTCTCCTTTAACTAAGAATATTAATATTATTCTAAGAACAATTAGTTGACGTTTTGGTGGTATTTTAAACAAAAGCAATGGTTAGGGATGTTAAGCTGGTAATTGACTATTGTCATGTTGTTCAATTTTTATTTACTTATTTTAAATTTAATTATCATAACAGGCAGCTTTTGATCACAATAGGGCAAAGATTGTCTTAATTCTCTAATTCTTACTCCACTTGCTTCATTTCATTCTTCGTCCGTAATTAAAATAACAAAATAAGTTGAAAGGGCATATTAACCAGAGCAAGTAGATTTACGTTTTTTAAGACATATTAGGGGTATTCACGAACTTTGTGTTAACCTGTTAAGTCTATTAGGTCCTATTGGATCGTGAAAAATGATGGCGTAGACTTGTAAGAATCGGCTTGTTAACATTGCTCGATTTAACAGGCCAGAGCTAATGTTAGGTGTAATTCACTAGTTTTCGTGGTCCGCTAGACCAATTAATATATTTCAATTAAATAAGGTTTTTAGTTCAGATAAAAAAGTCAGTGTCGCGACCTTCGGCCTTGTCACAAATGATCAAGTCATTAGAGCAGCGGCGTATTGAGCCGAAAGTGATGGGTTCGAATCCCTCTCGTGACACTGACTTTTTTATCTCGACTAAAAATCTTAATTAAATGTTAGGTGTTTGGTCGAAAATGTAGTCACATAGCTATCTGTTAGGAAGTAGGTCACCGACATGGCAGCCAAGAATTTAAGGAGAGAGAGACAGCATTTAAGAGCACATTTATAATTTATATATATATATATATAATTTAAGCACATTTATAATTTATATATAATATATAATTTAAGAGAACATTTAAGAGCTGTTTTTTGTTTACTCGTATTTTTATTCTTAAATGCGCGTTAATTAAATTTGACCAATCCATTTCTTTTGTAAATCTCTGACCTGTCCTTCACTGTCATATATCTTATAAAGTATAGGCTGTTAGACGTTAGGATACAAGTTAGGTATGTCGGCACGAATTGAAGCGTGTCGTTTGTTAGTACTTTGGGAGAGAGAGAGAGAGAGAGTGAGAGAGAAAGAGGGAGGGAGAGTGTGTGAAAGAGAGAGAGAGTGAGAGAGAGAGAGAGTGCTAATACGCTTTATAAATTCACTGATGTAAATTAACGATACTGGTTTCAATTCATTATTATTTCTATGTAAGGTCTTGGTTGAGATAAAAAAGTCAGTGTCACGAGCGGGATTCGAACCCACGATCTTCGGCTAGATACGCCGTTGCTCTACCACTTGAGCTATAGTGACTTCGATCCTCTCGGACACCAACACTCCATCTCAACCTAACATTTTGAATTTTCCTTTTTGCAATTTTTCAAAATTCAAAAGGTGGGGCCGAGATAAGAAGTTAGTTAAAAAACCTTAATTAATTGTAATATATTAATTGGTCAAGCGGACCACGAAATTAGTGAGTTTCGATCTTTATTGAGATCATCTTCAGGGCTCAGTGTTTGTTTTCCGTGTAGATGTGTCATTATTGTGTGTCGTGGGCTCTGCCAAACACTTTGAGCCCTGAAGATGATCTTAATAAAGATCGAAACGTTGGCACGATAAAGAAAATGTTTGTTTTTTAAACCTACGTCAAACCAGCCAGCATCTCATGACCTCCAAGTAATCATCAAGTAACGGCTACTAAACACCACACATTGCTTATTTACTTGAAATGCTCTAGTTGCAGAATGAAAGAAATAAATCGCAGGGTCGGACGGTTAAGGATCTTTGAACCAAAAAAAAAAATTATATTCCAATTGACTACGCATTATTGATTTTATTGGGTAACCTATTTGTAAATATTTAGGTGATGATGTTTCGATTGATCAGCACGATAAACGGAAAATATGGTTCATTTAATACGTAAGATGTTATTTTAACCCAATTGAAAGTGTCTTAAATTCGTAACTTGATCAATTTCCGTTCAATTTCCCGTTGAGCGGCTTTTTTTGGCAGAAAGCAATAGCGGCTAATGAAGAGCCTTCTCGCTTCTCCCCGATACAATTTCCCCTTTTCTGACAGTACTTACCGATTGTGAGGGTGTTGTGCGAGTAGTGTTCCGTCGTCAACGTTATATTGTGCGAAGCCCTTATGTGAATCGGGTGACCCTGTTTTGACCGAATGCTGGAGGCGACGAGATTCCCGAGGATGTAACTGTGACCGGCCACTTCGAGACCTCCTTCCACTATACGTACGTTTCCCATTCCATCCTGAAAAAAGATTCAATAGTTATTTATTTGTAATAGTTATTTATTTTATTATTATCATACCGTAATATAATATATTGTGTGTTGGCCTGCGAGTCTGTGAACCGGCACTGGGTCCGATCCAGTACGATTGAACTAGTACTTTTAAAAGTCCATTATATTTCGTGGTCCGATTGACCAAATAACTTCTTTCAATGAATTCATCTTTATGTAAGGTATTGGTTGAACTAAAAAAGCCAGCGGAACGAGCGGGATTCGAACCCACGACCTTCGGCTAAATACGTCGCTGCTCTACCACTTGAGGTATCGTGACTTCGATCCACTTGGACACCAACTTCCCATCTCAACTGAAGGTCGTAGATTCGAATCCCGCTCGTGACGCTGGCTTTTTTATTTCAACCAATACCTTACTTAAAGATTAACTTTTAGCAAGGTTCAACTTAGACAGCGACAAACGTTAGATTGAATGAAAAATCATTGATGAATTATGATCAGCATATAATTCATTATTCTTTTATATTATTATAAATACAAAATATCACTTGATCCGTTCATTTTCCTCTTTTTTGTTAGTATTAGTGAATTTAAAGTTGAGTAATGGACACAAGACTGCAAAGATACGAATGAATCGATGAATGAAACAAGTTTACTGTGGACCATTTACAATCGGCATTGGTCACTACGCAGTTTTTTATTAATTAAGTAGAAAGAACGTTAATGATGATATCCAGTACATCATTGGACTGAAATATCCAAATTTGGTTTAGCTATAGTGANTTTTTCAATTTCCTTGAAGCAACGGAACAAGCCGCGTCCATTGTCCACAGTGAGACGGGTTCTGCTAATACACTTTTCTAATTCGTGCATTTTATAAAATATATTTTTTATGTAATATTTTTTATCATTACAAAAGATTATACGGTGGCGCACTCTTAGTTTGAAATAGAACAGAAGCAATTAATTAAGATTTTTAGTTGAGATAAAAAAAGTCAATGGCACGAGCGGGATTCGAACCCACGATCTTCGGCTTGATATTCTGATTCTCGACGACATATGGTCGTCATTTGAAAAATGGCAAAAAGGAGGGAACATTCAAGAGGTGCGGTTGCGATGGGAAGTTGGTGTCCGAGTGGATCGAGGTCAGGATAGCTCAAGTGGTAGAGCACCGGCGTATCAAGCCGAAGATCGTGGGTTCGAATCCCGCTCGTGCCATTGACTTTTTTTACCTCAACTAAAAACCTTAATTAATTGTAATATATTAATTAGTCAAGCGGACCTCGAAATTAGGGAATTGAATAGGACAGAAGGTTTTGAATTCCCTTTTTTTTTTTTTGAAGACCGTAGAGTGTTATATTGGAAAGTAACCTTATATTTTATTAACAAATAAACGGCAAATAGCCCTGTTCCTTTATCATATCCCATGATACATTATGTAACCTGTTTTTGAAGATAGGCATCAAGCAAAACGTTGTATATGGATTTCCGATGAGCTTTCCACGTCTTTTAAGCAATCGCGACTTGCGAATTTTATGTTATGAGGCTCAGTTGTGGAGTGTTTATCATGTTTATCAAATACCCAAATGTATTTCACGTCTTACTTCGAAATTTACCGAGTTACATAATTGGTCTCGAGACATTAATTAAAAAACACATTAGTTCTGAAAGAGTCGCGTATTTGTCAGAATCCTGGCTGAGGAACTAAAAAAGGAACATAAATGGTTTTAAGATTTAGTAAAGAACATAATATGAGTGCTTTTAATTACCTAAGAGAAAGTAATAATCAAAAAGTCTTTTGTAAAACTAAGGTTGTATTCGGATTTCCATTCCAAAGGTAGAGTGTTGGAGAAATCTTTGGAATTCAGTTGAACTAAAAAATCTTAGTTACTACCTACATTTATACTAAAATAAAAGACTTATACGTCTAAACTTCAATATTCAGGCTTGGAACGATTGACGATGGGCCATGTTTACTGAGGACAAAATTATCTAAAGAGTCAATCTTTAAAATGATAAAGACTTCCCGTTCTGCTTTCAGTACCTCGTACTTTTTAGTAGTAATATCGCTAGACATGCCTAATATGGCATCTGCCTGTCTCCCCTCTCTCAGTTTCTATTGTTTATTTACATGGCTTATCCTTGCAGATGGTAGTCCATTTATGAGCCTGTGGGCTGCTGCTCTGGCTTCTCCTTCGATTAAAATATGAAGTGATGGGAAGTATACGGGGTCGTAGTTGGCGTTGTGCTCATGGCTCCAGCCAAACTGAGGCAGCATTGTCTTTGGGTGCCTCTTAATAGCCTGATTGCTTTGGCTTGCAGAGTCTTGGTCGACCACACCAC
Source organism: Cimex lectularius (assembly GCF_000648675.2). Lineage (NCBI taxonomy): Eukaryota > Metazoa > Arthropoda > Insecta > Hemiptera > Cimicidae > Cimex > Cimex lectularius. Next base: position 10,020 of record NW_019394182.1, on the reverse strand, counting down.
CGACCCTTATGTAAACATTGGTCTTAAGACGCAAGTGTATAGCCTTGGGGTCATTTTGGAGTTTAAACCCCAGTTCTTGGTGCAGAGCCTTATGCACATCCCCCAGGTAATTTTGGTTCTCTGGGTAGCCAAATGAGAATTCCTTGAGAGCCGCTGGTTTAGTGTGATCCCAAGGTATTTGCCCCCTTTGGAAAACGGGATCGGGGTCCAGTTTAGACTTGGAGTTTTTAGGCTTCCTATTGTCCTCTCCTTGTGAATTTTTCATTTGTCGGGGTGAATATTCCCTTTTGCACCACCTGTCAACCAGATTGAAGGCTGGTTGTATACGATCGTTCTCGTTGTTTGCATTGCGGCCTTTTAATTCTACGGAAAGGTCGTCCGCATAGCCTAGACTGTAGAATTCATCTTGTTCCAGCATTCGTAGGAGTTAGTCTACCAGCGTCGTCCACAGTAGAGGTGAGAGATCATCCCCTTGCGAGCATCCCCTTGCTGTCTTTGCCCGGATGGTACACGTGAAAAAAATAACTTCCATTTGTATGGTTATTTTTAAAAATCTAATTTCCATAAGTAAATACATCAATTCATTTGAAGAAACGTCGTGACTTCGGTGAGTTTTACCAAATTCCTTGGATCACTTTCTTTTACGGTTTATTGTAAAAGGAGAAAACCGATATGACGAACGATTCAATAATAAACGATTCATTATAAAAATTGATCAGCTTTAACAAGGAAAGCCTTCGAAAAAGTTAAATATTTATCACGTTTCATACTGTTTAAGGGAATAAAGCGAGGCATTTATTTAAGGATGACGGCTGGGAAAAAATAGGGTTACAGTTGAAAATCGGAATACTTTATCTTCGTTTTAATTAATTCTAAGAGGAGGATTGGAGGGAAGGAGCGCTATTGTTCGGGTGGGACAATGAGTTCCCTACTTCCTCCCAGGGATGAAATAATTTCCAAATGAGATGCTCATTAAGAGAAAGGGCTGTGAACAGTTGCGATCCGCCTCGAGGCCGACCGCAGACGCGGCCGTGAGCTCGTCTTTCGCGAGGGCGGGGGATGATTATTGTTTAAGGGCTGGCCCAATGGTAATCCGCCCTTTCCACTTCCCGACACTTCCTCACCCCCGAACCACGACTCATTAGCGGTGGTCTTAAAAACAGCCGCTTCCCTCTCGGACCACCTCGCTAAAACTTGTTGAATTACAAAGGTGGAGGATAATTGTGCCCGAGGGGCCTACGTGTTCCACGAACCAGCACGCAACTCCGTGTCTGCGCTTCAACACAAAACTCTTTACATCACATCTAATTAATCCCGATAACCGGAAAGCGGCTGTATTTTGGAAAACTTGATTCAGCCCGGGCGGGAGGACAATGAAATCTCACCGACGAGGAGGAATACGGCTTCATCATTAATCCACAATTCTTCTTAGGCAACGTTTTTTCTCCATTCACATATTAAAGGGATGCTCTTTATTTTCATATCCGTATTTAGGCGGAATACATTTCTTTTTTTCCATAGAAAAAATATGTATAACAATATAACTGCATAACATATAAAAGGCAAGGAGATCTGCTTTATCTCAATGGTGCACCTTTTTGGGCTAGAGAAAATGTAATTTGTTAATTTTTATCTCTACTAAAAACCTTAATTAATTGAAAGATATTAATTGGTCAAGCGGACCACGAAAACTAGTGAATTGAATAAATTAAAATGAAGTATACTTCACTAAAGCTCTCCTGGCCATTTCAATTGTCGCCGAGAATCAAATAGATTACACGACATTTGAAAAATGGCAAAAAGGAGAGAAAATTCAAATGGTGGGGTTGAGATGGGGAGTTAGTGTCCGAGTGGATCGAGGTCACGATAGCTCAAGTGGTAGAGCAACAGCGTATCTAGCCGAAGGTCGTGGGTTCGAAACCCGCTCGTGACATTGACTTTTTTACCTCAACTAAAAACCTTGATTAATTGAATAATCTAATAATGACGTTATTTAATAATAACGACGTACTGCATAGAATAGTTCAAATTAACCGTACTATAAAAGAAAGGTCCTGTTGCACGTTGCCCTTATGTTTCAATACAGATTAAGAACAAGTTAAAGAACCTATCTATGCATTATATGCTTGTGATAAAGTATATTTTATTTATTTTTTTTTTTTTTATTATTATTATTATTTTTTTTTACGAGGTTTAGCAACAGCAGAGGTCATATCAACCCTCGGGGTGCCGGTGTTTTTGGAAAAAAAAGCCCATTTGTAAGAATGTCGGGATCGAATGCGGGGCCGCTGGATTCGAACCCGGGACCTTTAAGTTACAGTGAACTTCGCCGTGTCAACGCTAAAACCACGCGACCACCGACGCCCCCTTATCTCTTGTTAATTTTTTTTTTTTTTGGAAACTTTGTGTACGTACGCCCAGAGTAGTTTGGGTAGTACGCCTGACACCTAAATTAATTTTAGTGCTAATATTTATTGCCTTGGTATGTATTGGATTATTATTTAGTTTTACATAACTCGAACTTTAGAAGTGCGCCTTTTCAAGCCCTTACTGCACAGATGAGATCGACGTATATATTATAGGAATTTTAACAGTTAGAATAAACTTTTGGCTGAAACTCTTTCCCCAAAATGTAATTCGTAAACTTGTAAATCGAATATCGAATACTTCAAAGGGAGCGGACAGTTTTCGCACCACAGTCGAGATTTACGAATTGGCGATCCGACGTCGGGCTGCCACAGTTTTCACAGTTGGGCTCCGGCCGGAAAAGTTAAATTGCCCGTGGGTGCTATTACATGAAGGCCTCAGGGAGAAGGGCTCCCGATTGTTTCCCCAAAACGGAAGGGGCAATGGAATAACAATAAGGGGCGAGCTCCTGTTCCTAAGGCATTGTCTGACCTTTCACCGATACACCCATTCCACCCTTCACCCGGTCCACATACAAACACACACATACACACACACTAGGGCGTAAATCGACTTGTCTAAATGTCTCGGGGATGGGGCGGGTGGAAAGGTGAGCTCGCGTTATTCTACTAGCGCGCTTATACTTTATAAAACTGCCCCTTTTCTTTATTACTCGCCCCTCCCAGCTCAACAACCTAACAAACTATAAAACCCGTTTGGCCGTTTCAATGCCAAAACGATGAACTCGGTTATGGAGTAATGACAATAATTACAGTTTTGGGAACGGCGTGATGTAGACGGGGCAATAAAACGGCAGGGCTCTCCTTAAGGGGGGCCTATTTATTGACCAAGAATTATTCCCACCTTAATTACCACGGATGTAAATCAGGACCAGATTCTCGGGCTGCCGTTATTAATTCCTATCCACAAACAGTTTGACCCACTTTAATATATTTCATTGTGAAATTTACACATTAATAAAAATTCTGATCTTAACTGATGATGATGAGATGATAAAAGAGGATACCTGGTAGAGGAGGTTGAGTATTACCCAAAAACTACGGTCTTTTTTATTTTTCCTAATTCTTTATTTGATTATAAATATTATTATGTAAGTGTTTTTAACATAGATATAATAAAAGCCTTTTTGTCTTTTTATTAATTTATGGTTTAAAAAAATTTCCTTGTGGTTTTATATCCTTTTTATTTATTTTTTAATATCGGACGTATCGGTGTTGTACCTATATTCACCAACTTATGTATTTTATGAAAATAAATAAAATGTTCAATATAAAAAAATAAAATAAAAGAGAAGTAAAACCAAACGGAAATATTTTTCTTATAAAAATCAAAAATACATATTATTATTTTTACATGTGTTTATTTTTTATGTATCTATTTATATGTTAAATTGACTTATAATGTAAGTGTTTTTAACATATATGTAGTAAAAAACTTTCTTCCTTTTTTAAATTTATGGTTTAAAAAAATATTTCCATGTGGTTTTATATCTCTTTTATTTTTTATTTTATTTTTAATACTGGAGTTTTGACATTGTACCCACATTCACCAACTTATGTGTTTTTATGAAAATACATAAAATGTCCAATATAAAAAGAAGATAAAAGAGCTATAAAACTACAATGAAATATTTTTCTTATAAAAACATAAATACATATTATTAATTTTTATAACAATATTTATTTTTTATGTATGTATTTATATGTTAAATTGCCTTATTTTGTGTACATATAGTAGGAAAAGGCTTTCTTCCTTTTTTTATTTTATGGTTTAAAAAAAATATTTCCATGTAGTTTTATATCTCTTTTATTTTTTATTTTATTTTATTTTGTTTTTAATATTGGCGTTTCCGTATGGACCCATATTCACGAACTTAGGTGTATTTATGAAAATACATAAAATGTCCAATATATAAAAAAATAAAAGCGATATAAAACTACAAGAAAATATTTTTCTTATAAAAATCATAATCATGTTATTATTTTTATAACATATGTTTATTTTTTATATATTTTTTTTTCATGCCTTATAACCTTGAATGTTAGCGAGAGCAAAGTATTGTAGCGTAATATGAATCTAAATTTATAAATTTCCGTGTTTTATATACGGATATTATGCAAAGAAAGTTGATTAAACTGATTTTTTGCTCATCTGTTCAGTTCAATTAATTAGATACTTTTTTAAAAAGTAGAATATCATTGTTGCAATTTTGACATGGTCAACATGGTTCCCCACTTAGAAGATAATTTTCTTTCGGCAGTTTCTTCCTCTGCATCGCATAGCCTACAAATGGGCCATCGTTAAACATACCCATATATGAGATTTCTTAACACCAGTACAGAATGTATCACTACCCTGAGTTTTACTCTTTCTAACTGTTCCAATGTGTTTGCCAGTTTGGGTTTAATCATGAGTACCTATGTCTAGACCTACATTTAGCTTTGCAGAATTTCACCTGGCTAGTTTGTTCACTACCCTCTGACAACGAAAATATTGCTACATGGTTTTCCCAGGTTTTGGATGCATCCGCATAAATTCGATGTGAATTTTCACGTGATAATCCTTCTAGGGTTTCTTAGCTGTCTGATTTTTTGAGTAATTTTTTGGTGTGTGACTTCTAAGACTTTATACGTCACAAGCATTAATAGCCTGTATTTCAGTTGATGAGTGTGATTTTTGATATTTTTAACTTGCTCAGAGTTAATATATATATAGAGATATATAGAATGTAGAAAGTTACATTCTATTCTACCAGTTTGAGTTTATGCTAGAAAAACTATTGTCATAAAAATTTCAGTACAATTGCCTTTACAAGTTTAAAACTGCAATCACAAAAATTGTATCATTAGTCCAATTCTTCGTGAAAACTTGGCTGAAAAAGAAACTGTCATTTCGAAAGATCGCGGAAATTTTTCATGAAAATTTGATTCTCTGAGTTAGTTTGGGCACGGCATGAATAAAATGAGTGTTATTGCATACTGAATGGATGCATTGATTGAGAACAATAGCCGTTCCGTAAAAAAGGATGAAGATTAATGTAGCCCGCATTGTCAGATCGTTTTGTTTTTAACAAATTCTAATGTTATGAGTTGGTCAGGGTCGAAAATGTTCATCAACGGTCTCTTTTTTTATATTACAAAAATTATTTACGAAACAACGCATTGTTCAACTGTGCATATGCTAAAATATGTATTACTTCAATATAAATGGCTAAAAAAGGAAAAGGAATATTGTCAATTTTGTAGTATGTATTTTCCTACCATGGTTATTTTACTTTTATTATACATTGTATTAAAATTTATTAGAAATTATTATGATTTTTACTGAAGAAAAATTTATTAAGGGATTTTGAAAGATAACAAGATAGAAGTTTAATTCCAAAATTTTGTTTATTAGACACAATAATTTTTTTAAACAATTAATACCTTGTACAATGTCCTCTGTAAACAACTTATGTGAACCTGTTAGGCATGCTGGTTATATAATAGGTAATTTAATTTCACTCCTTAGATGGTTCAACGTTGCACTCAGTTGTTGCAGGTCAACTGGCTGCGGAGGTGATGGAAAATCCTTCCCTGGAGGTCTGGAGACAATGGGAAAAGGGGTAGATGAGAAATTCTCAGGTTTTCTAAACATTGATGAATGCCTCTGCCCTATGAGGTCTGGCATTGCCATCCTGAAATCGAAAATCCCTGCCAAAGAGATCCTTTTCTGAGGGATGTATTCCTCAATAATTTCTTGGACATATTGGTTTGCGGTGAGATTGCCTTCAACAATATGGAGTTCAGTTCGTTCTCCAGTCCGAACTATAACACCGCCTCCTCTAAACTGCACTGAAGGGAGCACGGGCTGGGGCTCCCCTCTAGACTCTTCGGCGCCTGCTATCACTTACTGAAAGTGCGACTCTTCAGTAAACATAACGGTATTCCAATTGGTGTTATCTTATGATCGCAGCACCATATTCTCCTCAGTTGCTGGTAGCGGGCTCTTGCTGGAGGTCGTCTCAAAGAGGGACACGATGTGAGGCGAACTTACGAATCGTTGGTAAAGGCCTTGCCAAACATGTTGTACTGCATTTAGGATCTGGCGGGCACTATGGAAAGAGTTCTGTCTTGCAGAAATGACAGTATTTCTGTCCTCCCTTATCGTCGTAATGCGCTGATATTCCTTACCAATCTTACGGGAACTTCCAGTCTCTCGGAATCGGGCTAAAGCCCAGGAGACGACGCTCTGAGAGACGCTCACTGCCTCTGAGATTATCCACTTGCCGGTGACCTTGATGACTCATTCTCACAATAATATTGCGAACTTCTGGTTAAAGATTCAATCTTTTCATGAAAGAAAATACAACTGGATTAAAATGGCGAAAAAACGAGGAATGGTGTTCGTTTACAAAATGAGTAATCTTCATGTTTACTATTCTTAAGCAAATACCTAAAAATGAAGATGAACATTCCTTTGTTTTTGGTTTGTATTTTCTATTTTGTTTTATCCAACTAACAAGAACGTATTTGTTAATTTAATTAAAATTAATTATTATTATTATTATTATAAGTGGGAGGTTTATGGGCCGACAAACAGCTGAGGTCATCGCCGGCCCTCTGCGTGTTTTCCATGTTTTTCTTTTCTTTCGCGCATATTTTGTTTTAACTGCAGCCATTTGAGCGTCTCGATCTGGTTACTGACTCTCTGATTTCAGATATATACTACGTTGATATTCTAGAATGCTAGTCTCTCGTTTGTACCAGGTTGTCAAATACAGAATAGAAACAAAACATACAATACATATATATACATCACCACAAACATAGANGAGTACTCGATATTCCTCGGGGCGGGGTTATAAGCAACCCCTTCCTTTCACGCTAATAAATTACTTTTACTCTCCAGACGTCATACACTCACCCCAGAGTACTCGATATTCCTCGTGGCGGGGTTATAAGCAACCCCTTCCTTTCACGCTAATAAATTACATTCATTCCGATAAATTAATACAAACACAACACTTGATAGAAACATACAGGTCTGGTCACTTTCACTTCCCCAGAGTACTCGATATTCCTCGGGGCGGGGTTGAACCCTCTCCATTCTCGCTAATAACTTACTTTTACAATTAAAATTAATAGATTCAGAATAAATTACAAATATCCCTATTCCTTTCTGAGCAGTTTATCTTGCATGTGAAGCTAGAAAATAATATGTAATTGGCTGATATTTGGCAAGAACTTAAATTTTGAAATAAACACTATTTGTTTCTAGGTAGTTTCCGATCATTTGGGTCTACTTTTCATGCTATTTCGATCAGGCAGACCATTTTGACTGTTCGTCATCTTCAGTGGCTGGTTTGTTTGATTTTTCTTCGTAGGGGTCATTTTATACAATGATAACACTAACAAAACCATATAATCCAACACTTATAATGACGAAAAGTAGAAAGGAAGTAACCAACCTACAAAGTTCATAACCTCGCAGGACTTCATGAAGATATGCAGCTCAGAACTAAACTATTTTAAATCCCACAATGTAGTGCTCTTAGCTCTTGTCATTTCTAATATTTTCACCGCCGATATTTCAACTCAGACACAAAAGTCACCAATGCTGATGTCGCGGTTATCCTCAGAACCCGTTAAACAACTTCCCATCAGTTCGAAATGGAACTCCAGTTCAAAACACGGTGCTTACAAATCAGGATAATATTATTCAAGAGAGTATTACTTTAAAAAATTCTACCTCTCCTCATGTTACCCTTAATAGTAACACTATTCCCGTATTCAAGCAGATCCGCCAGCGTGAGAGTAAACTGGAATAGACTGAACAATGTAGGACTAAACATAGAACTGTTCTATACATAATTACGATAACAGAGTAAATGGAGTCTAGAAAATTAGTTTGTCTTTTACTGGGCTATCCTCAGACCCACCTGGACTTGAACTCTGGGGTTCACTTGGCCCAAGTAAAACCTAAATCAAACCTCACTATAGCTAAACCAAATTTGGATATTTCAGTCCAATGATGTACTGGATATCATCATTAACGTTCTTTCTACTTAATTAATAAAAAACTGCGTAGTGACCAATGCCGATTGTAAATGGTCCACAGTAAACTTGTTTCATTCATCGATTCATTCGTATCTTTGCAGTCTTGTATCCATTACTCAACTTTAAATTCACTAATACTAACAAAAAAGAGGAAAATGAACGGATCAAGTGATATTTTGTATTTATAATAATATAAAAGAATAATGAATTATATGCTGATCATAATTCATCAATGATTTTTCATTCAATCTAACGTTTGTCGCTGTCTAAGTTGAACCTTGCTAAAAGTTAATCTTTAAGTAAGGTATTGGTTGAAATAAAAAAGCCAGCGTCACGAGCGGGATTCGAATCTACGACCTTCAGTTGAGATGGGAAGTTGGTGTCCAAGTGGATCGAAGTCACGATACCTCAAGTGGTAGAGCAGCGACGTATTTAGCCGAAGGTCGTGGGTTCGAATCCCGCTCGTTCCGCTGGCTTTTTTAGTTCAACCAATACCTTACATAAAGATGAATTCATTGAAAGAAGTTATTTGGTCAATCGGACCACGAAATATAATGGACTTTTAAAAGTACTAGTTCAATCGTACTGGATCGGACCCAGTGCCGGTTCACAGACTCGCAGGCCAACACACAATATATTATATTACGGTATGATAATAATAAAATAAATAACTATTACAAATAAATAACTATTGAATCTTTTTTCAGGATGGAATGGGAAACGTACGTATAGTGGAAGGAGGTCTCGAAGTGGCCGGTCACAGTTACATCCTCGGGAATCTCGTCGCCTCCAGCATTCGGTCAAAACAGGGTCACCCGATTCACATAAGGGCTTCGCACAATATAACGTTGACGACGGAACACTACTCGCACAACACCCTCACAATCGGTAAGTACTGTCAGAAAAGGGGAAATTGTATCGGGGAGAAGCGAGAAGGCTCTTCATTAGCCGCTATTGCTTTCTGCCAAAAAAAGCCGCTCAACGGGAAATTGAACGGAAATTGATCAAGTTACGAATTTAAGACACTTTCAATTGGGTTAAAATAACATCTTACGTATTAAATGAACCATATTTTCCGTTTATCGTGCTGATCAATCGAAACATCATCACCTAAATATTTACAAATAGGTTACCCAATAAAATCAATAATGCGTAGTCAATTGGAATATAATTTTTTTTTTTGGTTCAAAGATCCTTAACCGTCCGACCCTGCGATTTATTTCTTTCATTCTGCAACTAGAGCATTTCAAGTAAATAAGCAATGTGTGGTGTTTAGTAGCCGTTACTTGATGATTACTTGGAGGTCATGAGATGCTGGCTGGTTTGACGTAGGTTTAAAAAACAAACATTTTCTTTATCGTGCCAACGTTTCGATCTTTATTAAGATCATCTTCAGGGCTCAAAGTGTTTGGCAGAGCCCACGACACACAATAATGACACATCTACACGGAAAACAAACACTGAGCCCTGAAGATGATCTCAATAAAGATCGAAACTCACTAATTTCGTGGTCCGCTTGACCAATTAATATATTACAATTAATTAAGGTTTTTTA